>NC_086447.1:111964884-112264884 GCF_028390025.1 Pseudophryne corroboree
CCGAATCCAAAACACACCCGAATCCGACAAAAAATTTCCGGTGAGGTTTTGCCAAAACGCGTCCGAACCCAAAACACGGCCGCGGAACCGAACCCAAAACCAAAACACAAAACCCGAAAAATTTCCGGTGCACATCACTAATTTATACACAGAGAATAATTTATTCAATAACGTTGATTTCTCTCTTTTGTTTGCCATGAACCAGAAAGGTCACAGAGACAGTTATTTTTATTTTATTTTAATGGATCAGATGAACATGTGGCATGATCAAGCGCTGAATATCATTATGCATCTCTGCAAAGATATTCATTTTCCTGGCAGTTTTCTGAGAAGTACATTTGTTTATATAAGTTCTAGGGCCTAATTCAGATCTGATCGCAGCAGCAAAATCTTTCCCTAATGGGCAAAACCTTGTGCACTGTAGTGGAGGCAGATATAACATGTGCAGAGAGAGTTAGATTTGGGTGGGTTATTTTGTTTCTGTGCAGGGTAAATACGGGCTGCTTTATTTTTACACTGCAAATTTAGATTTCAGTTTGAACACACCCCACCCAAATCTAACACTCTCTGCACATGTTACATCTGCCCCACCTGCACTGCACATGGTTTTGCCCATTAGAAAACAATTTTGCTTCTGCAATCAGGTCTGAGTTAAGCCTCTAGTGCAGTGATTTTCAACCTTTCTCATACGTCCTAGAGGATGCTGTTGTCACATCAAGAACCATGGGGTATAGACGGGATCCGCAGGAGATACGGGCACTTTAAGACTATCAAAGGGTGTGAACTGGCTCCTCCCTCTATGCCCCTCCTCCAGACTCCAGTATAGAATCTGTGCCCAGTGAGGCTGGATGCACTCTGAGGAGCTCTACTGAGTTTCTCTGAAAAAGACTTATGTTAGGTTTTTATTTTCAGGGAGACTGCTGGCAACAGCAGCCTGGGCAGCATATATGACCTCTTTAAGTAACTGGCAAGAGTGGACATAGTACCAGGGCACTGTCCGGACCCCCGCCAGTATAAAAATGTATTTGAAAAGAGCGGGTCTGAAGCGCGCCATTACGGGGGCGGAGCTTAGCCCTCACAGCACACAACCCTGCGCCATTTTCTCTACACAAGGCTGCAGAGACGCTGGTCCTTCCTCACACTGCTGCATAAGTATCAGGGTGAAAAACGGGGGGGGGGGGGGGGGGGCACAGTTATTTTGGTGCATTATTTGTTAATTATAAAAGCGCTGCAGGTCTGGGGCATTTTCTGTGGTGTTTCAGACCGGGATTGAGCGCTGGGGTGTGAGCTGGCAATAACTCCCTCTATGTCCCTCTGACAGGCTTTACTGTGAGTCTATCCCCTATAGGCCCAGTGTGTCTGGGTGTGTTGGGTGCACGTGTGTCGGCATGTCTGAGGCGGAGTGCTCTTCCCAGGAGAAGACTATGTTAGGGACACAAACGGCTGTGGGAGTGACCCTGTCGGCACCGCTGACACCTGATTGGGTGAATGTTTTGAGTGCTTTGAATGCAAATGTGGCTCTGATAAATAAGAGATTGGATAAATCTGAGTCTCAGAACAAGGCATGGAAGAAATCCGTAGAGGATGTGTTGTTACATGTCCAGACCCCCTCGGGGTCACAAAAACATTCATTTGGCCAGCTGGCAGACACGGATACCGACACGAACACTGACTCAAGTGTCGACTATAGTGATGCCAGATTAGATCCAAAACTGGAAAAGAACATTCAGTACATGATTGTGGCAATAAAAGACGTATTACATATCACTGAGGACCCTACTGTTCCTGATACTAGGGTCTGTATGTATAAAGGAAAGAAACCTGAGGTAGCGTTTCCTCCCTCTCATGTACTGAACATGCTTTGTGAAAAGGTTTGGGAAAATCCTGACAAAAAGTTTCAGATTCCCAAAAGGATTCCAGTGGCGTATCCGTTTCCCTCTGGGGATAGGGAAAAGTGGGAGTCACCCCCCATTGTGGACAAAGCTCTATCACGGCTGTCCAAAAAGGTGGCTCTTCCGTCCCCTGACATGTCAGCCCTAAAGGATCCTGCGGATCGTAGGCAGGAAAATACATTGAAATCCATTTATGTCACCACGGGTACGCTACTCAGACCAGCCATTGCATCTGCGTGGGTGAGTAGTGCTATCGAAAAATGAGCAGATAACTTGTCATCTGAAATAGATACCCTGGATAGGGATAGCGTTCTTTTGACACTAGGTTATATCAGGCACGCTGCAGTCTACCTAAAGGAAGCTGCGAGGGATATTGGCCTCTTGGGATCAAGGGCCAATGCCATGGCAGTCTCAGCTAGGAGAGCATTGTGGATTCATCAATGGAATGCTGATGCTAACTCTAAGACAGCTATGGAGTCTCTACCATATAAAGGTGGTGTATTGTTTGGTGATGGCCTCACTGACTTGGTATCTACGGCTACCGCGGGTAAGTCATAATTTTTACCTTATGTGCCAAAACCACAAAAGAAAGCACACCACTATCAGATGCAGTCCTTTCGGCCCAATAAATACAGAAAAGGCTGAGGGTCTTCCTTGCTTCTAGAGGAAAGGGAAAAGGTAAACGATCACCGCCCGTGGCTGGTTCCCAGGAGCAGAAGTCCTCCCCGGCTTCTGCCAAATCCACCGCATGACGCTGGGGCTCCTCTGCGGGAGTCCGCACTGGTGGGTGCACGTCTCAGGCTCTTCAGTCAGTTCTGGGCTCGTTCGGCCCTGGACCCATGGGTTTTAGATCTATTCCGGACAGGGAGGTGGTATGCGCTGCAATACAAAAATTGTGTCACAATCAAGTCATTGTCAGGGTTCCCCCATCGCAACAGGGAGAAGGCTTTTATTCGAGCCTGTCCGTGGTCCCGAAGCCAGGCGGCTCAGTCAGACCAGTCCTGAACCTCAAATCCCTCAATTTCTACCTGAGAAAATTCAAGATGGAATCTCTCCGGGCAGTGATCTCCAGTCTGGAGGAGGAGGATTTTATGGTGTCGGTAGACATAAAGGATGCCTACTTACATGTTCCCATTTATCCTCCACATCAGGCTTACCTGAGGTTTAAAGTTCAGGATTGTCATTGCAAACAAATTCTGAAACCAGCAAGAGTATCGATCCATCAATGCACTCGGTTGCTGGGGAAGATGGTGGCGGCCTACAAGGCCATTCAGTTTGGCAGATTCCATGCCAGAGTGTTTCAGTGGGACCTGTTGGACAAGTGGTCCGGGTCCCATCTGCACATGCACTGAAGGATAATCCTGTCTTCCAAGACCAGAATCTCACTCCTGTGGTGGCTGCACATCTCTCACCTCCTAGAGGGACGCAGGTTCGGGATCCAGGACTGGATCCTAGTGACCACGGATGCTAGTCTCCGATGTTGGGGAGCAGTCACACAGGGGGAAAGCTTCCAGGGAAGATGGTCAAGCCAGGAAATTTGTCTACACATAAACGTTCTGGAGTTAAGGGCCATTTACAACGGCCTTCTACAAGTGAAACATCTTCTTCGCAATCGGGCCGTCTTGATTCAGTCGGACAACATAGCAGTAGCGTACATAAACCGCCAGGGCAGAACAAAGAGCAGAACGGCAATGGCAGAGGCCACAAAGGTTCTCCGCTGGGCGGAAAGGCATACAAGCGCTCTGACAGCGATCTTCATTCCAGGAGTGGACAACTGGGAAGCAGACTTCCTCAGCAGACACGATCTCCATCCAGGAGAGTGGGGTCTGCATCAAGAGGTCTTTGCAGAAGTGACAAGTCTTTGGGGAATTCCTCAAGTAGACATGATGGCGTCTCACCTCAACAAGAAACTTCAGAGGTATTGTTCCAGGTCGAGAGCCCCTCAAGCAATAGCAGTGGACGCCCTAGTGACACAGTGGGTGTTTCAGTCGGTGTATATGTTTCCTCCGCTTCCACTCGTTCCAAAAGTGATAAAGATCATAAGACGAACAAAGGTTCAAGCGATCCTCATTGTTCCAGACTGGCCAAGGAGGGCTTGGTATCCAGATCTTCAGGAAGTACTCATAGGAGATCCCTGGCCTCTTCCTCTGAGGGAGGATCTGTTACAGCAGGGGCCGTGTGTGTTCCAAGACTTACCGCAACTTCGTTTGATGGCTTGGCGGTTGAACGCCGGATCTTAGCCCGAAAGGGTATTCCCAACTAAGTCATTCCCACTCTTATTCAGGCCAGAAAAGGAGTAACGTCTAAACATTACCACCGTATTTGGAGAAAATACATGTCTTGGTGTGAATCCAGGAAGGCTCCTACGGAAAAATTTCAGTTAGGACGTTTTCTCCAGTTTCTACAAGCTGGTGTGGATGCGGGCCTAAAGTTGGGCTCAATTAAAGTACAAATTTCAGCCTTATCGGTTTTCTTCCAAAAACAATTGGCCTCCCTTCCAGAAGTTCAGACTTTCGTGAAAGGCGTGTTGCACATCCAACCTCCCTTTGTGCCCCCAGTGGCACCGTGGGATCTTAACGTGGTGTTGCAATTCATTCAATCTCATTGGTTTGAACCTTTACAGAAGGTAGAGTTGAAATTCCTCACTTGGAAAGTGGGCATGCTGTTGGCCTTGGCATCCGCAAGGCGGGTGTCTGAATTAGCGACCTTGTCTCACAAGAGCCCTTATTTGATCTTCCATGAAGATAGAGCAGAGTTGAGGACTCGTCAGCAATTTCTACCGAAAGTAGTTTCGTCGTTCCACTTGAACCAACCTATTGTGGTGCCAGTGGCTACTGATGCTTTGCTGGAATCGAAGTTTCTCAATGTAGTCAGAGCTTTGAAAATTTATGTCGCCAGAACGGCTGAGTTTAGGAAAACGGAGGTTCTGTTTGTCCTGTATGCTCACAACAAGATTGGGGCTCCTGCTTCCAAGCAGACTATTGCGCACTGGATCTGTCATACGATTTAGCATGCTTATTCTATGGCTGGATTGCTGTTACAGAAATCGGTGAAGGCCCATTCTACCAGAAAGGTGGGCTCATCCTGGGCGGCTGCCCGAGGGGTCTCGGCATTACAACTTTCCCGAGCGGCTACTTGGTCGGGTTCAAACACCTTTGCGAAGTTCTACAAGTTTGATACCCTGGCTGATGAGGACCTCATGTTTGGTCAATCGGTGCTGCAGAGTCATCCGCACTCTCCCGCCCGTTCTAGAGCTTTGGTATAACCCCATGGTTCTTGATGTGACCCCAGTATCCTCTAGGACGTATGAGAAAATAGGATTTTAATACCTACCGGTAAATCCTTTTCTCTTAGTCCGTAGAGGATGCTGGGCGCCCGTCCCAGTGCGTACTGTATCTGCAGTTTTTTGTTACGTTTCAACACGTTGTGTTACGTTTTTTTAGTCAGCCTGTTGCTGACGTTGTTCATGCCGTTGACGTGCGTTATGTTGAATGCCATGTTGTACGGCGTGCTTGAGGTGTGAGCTGGTAGGTATCTCACCTTGGTTTAACAATAAATCCTTTTCCTCGAAATGTCCGTCTCCCTGGGCACAGTTCCTATAACTGGAGTCTGGAGGAGGGGCATAGAGGGAGGAGCCAGTTCACACCCTTTGAAAGTCTTAAAGTGCCCATGTCTCCTGCGGATCCCGTCTATACCCCATGGTTCTTGATGTGACCCCAGCATCCTCTACGGACTAATGGGCCCTACACACTGGCCGATATTTTGAAAGATATGAACGATCTCGTTCATAAATGAACGAGATCTCGTTCATATCTTTCAGTGTGGAGACTTAAGCGATGAACGATGCGCGTCCCCGCGCTCGTTCATCGCTGGTCTCCTGTCGGCTGTGCATGCAGGCCAATATGGACGATCTCGTCCATATTTGCCTGCACGTCTATGGAGCCGGGTGACGGGGGGAGTGAAGAAGCTTCACTCCCCCCGTCACTGCCCCCCCCGCCGCCGGGTCGCTCGTCGGCCGTATCGGCCGTCGGGCACCTCGGCCAGTGAGTAGGGCCCTTAAGAGTAAAGGATTTACCGGTAGGTATTAAAATCCTATTTTTTTTACTCGCGGCACACCGAACAATATTTTAAAATTGCCAAGGCGCACCATCAGTTCCCCACAGAAAAAATAAATAAAAAACACACATTGGCCCTCACAGTAAAAAAAACAACACACATGCAGTACATTGGCCTACACAGAAAAAAACAATCACATTGCTCCCCACATAAATCATGTTGCTCCCTCCATAAATCCTATTGCTCGCCACAGAAATCATGTTGCTCACACATAAATCAATCAATCACATTTCTCCCCACATAAATCCTATTGCTCCCCACATGAATTATTCACATTATTCCCCCCATAAATACTTAAATCCTTATTCTCCCCACATAAATCCTATTGTTCCCCACCTGAGAATTTTTTTTACAAATATTAGCCCCTACCGGTCAGCTGTCCTCCTCCCTGTCTCTCAGTGGCGGGGGTTGTTCATAGTGGATTGCTGTGAATACTGAGGAGCTTGCGGCTTACTGAGCAGGCGCTGTTTGGTTTGTAGGAGAATGCTGTTTACTGAGCAGGTGCTGGTTGGGATGGAGGAGATTGCTGCTTACTGAGCATGCACTGGTTGGGATGGAATGGTTTGTCGCTTACTGAACAGGTGCTGGTTGGGTTGAAGACATAGGAATCAGTGTCCTGATGTAGATGGGGGGAAAAAAGGGGGAGCAGGAGGAATACAGTTCTGCACATGTACACAGGGTCGGACTGGCCCACAGGGGTTCAGGAAACCCCCGGTGGGCCCCACCGCCTGGGGCCCCACCCTTTCCTCTAGGGATCAGATTCCAGATTGTGCACTTGAATTATACATAGTCAAATTATACTGTACAGGACTGTGGTGTATTTTCTACAGTACATTGCTGTTATGAGTCTGGTACATTATCATGCATGCACTAGCAGTATTGCTATATATATTTAGCAAATAGCCTTACCACTGCATTTTCCCGGTGGGCCCTCCATGCCCCAGTCTGAGACTGCATGTACATAAATGATTTCCTGTGTAAAATGCGAGGTGGATGGAGGAGGAGGGCAAGGTTGCTTTGGGTGTGACTGTAAAAGCCCTCCTAGTTATGAAGGGATGTAAACTAGGGTTGCAGTGAAGTTCCAAATAAACTACAAAATTTACAGGAAGTGGAACGTTTAAAAGATACATTCTTCAAGTTCCACTTTTATTTTCCATTTGCAGAATGGTATTCAATTAATCACAAAGTTCCGTAGAAACCTTGCACAAGTGTTTCTGCAGGATGTTAAAATAAGCAGTGATTAATTAAGTTATCAAGGTTCCAATAATTTCATAAGGTCTGTTCCATTTACTGAATGCATGCGCTGTGGGTGATGGCCTTCCAACGGCTCCTACTGCAAACAAGATGGATCAGACCTAGTGCCACAGATGAGGAATGAGGCAGTGGTGCTGAGAGAGGGTGGGACAGGTACAGATTACCCAGGCCATGAACTTTAAGGGGGGCCCCGGTAAACTAGAGAGGTAGAGCAATGCCCCCCATTGGTGGGATACACATTTGTGTCAGTACACAATTAGCCACACCTCCACTAAAGCATCAGGGCCCTACTGATATCCTGTGGTGGGTGGAGGAGAGTGGTGGCAGGACATAGCAGGGGGTGGGGGGCAGTGATGTATGGAATGGAACGGTGGAAGAATGATATGCAGATTGCAGACGGAGCAGGCTTGGAAGCAGAAAATGAGACATTTCTAGACAGCAGAGATAGACTCAGTTTACCTGGGTAACTTTTCTTGTCATAAAATATAAGACCATACATCATAAATACAGCAAGATTAAACAACATTCAGACTAATACAAACGTCCTCCTACATAATAGAACAGCAGACAATATAAGAAGATATTTGATTATTTAACCTCATTTAATTATACCTTGTTTACTAGCGAGAGTGAAATACAATATCACAACACACAAACTATGGAAGGATTCAAATCATTTACATTATCTGGTCATTCAAATAACAAACCTCTCCAATATTCACCCAATAAACCCACATACACACAGCAAGGTTATAGATGGTTTCACTTAAATCTGAATGGCTAGGGAAATGTATTTACTGATAAACAGTGTGATGACAATGTAAGCTCTCACGAGTAGGGCCCTCTTCCCTCATGTGCTTATCCTTTTCTTACTTTAATAATCCTCAACTGCCCAAATCCCGCAGTTTTGTGGCCACCTTGGAATTTATCTCTGTCATTTACTAGTGTAGTTATGCTTAGTTACCCTGTACTTGTCCTATATTGTCTTCAACTGTAAGTCACTGTCTTCCTGTTTTGATTATGTGCATATGTACTCTGTAATTGGGCGCTGCGGAACCCTTGTGAAGCCATATAAATAAAGGATAATAATAATAATAATAATAATAATAATAATAATGAGATGTTAATAACCCTATTTCCAGAATAAATGCTTATGGTAACAATTTGGTAACATTTAGCTTGCATATCATACAGGTATGATTAAAAATTAGTGATGTTTTTGTTGCAATATGGCATGCGCTACAACGCTTTCTCCATAAATGCTCCAGGATGGCCACCATTTGGTTTGGGCATGCTTGGCGCTATCTGTGTTCGAATACCACAGTAGGACACGGATGTGTTCCACATACCTTCAGTGATCCCGTGTTGTATCCTGTGAGTATCCTGAAGGATGTCCTGCAAATATCACTACATTGCTGCATCGCTACCATCGTACATGACCAGCTGGTCCTTTGTATGTTTTGCTCCATCCAGATCCACTGAGTGTATAACTGTGCGTACAGCTGTACAAACTGCTCTACTACACTTCAATAAACAAAACACCTCACTTGGGCCAGTGGCGTAACTACCATACAGTAGGTGCAGGGAAAGCGGCTGCTACGGGGCCCATAATGCCTGAGGGGCCCGCCGCTCCCCTGCACCCAGTCACGCACGCTGCAGCCCAAAGGATTCTTCCTGCCCCCTTCCTCCACACGTCCTATAACGTATATTGTAGGAGGATCTCTGTCCAGTATCCGGGACCTGAAGTGCGCAATACCGGAAGTGATATATCACAACTTCCAACTGCACTGGCAGCTACGGCTAGGGAGAATCACCGTGACAGAGGAGTGGCCAGTGCAAAAGGGGAATGAAGGTAGGTCAGGGCTAGTGAGTTAGGGACCCACCTCCCCAACCACCAAATTAAGACACTCAAATAAGATCTGCAGACCCCCACAAGGCATCACCTGGCCCATAAACATGTCTTTGAAAAGAGCTTAAAATATGCATTAAGCATTTTAATGGTGTAATGTAGCGTAAACGGCATTACTGTGTATGGCGTAATGAGTTGCAATGGGCATTACTGTGTGGGGCGTAATCATAGGTGTGCGCAGGGGGGGTTCCTGGTGCGCACAGGCACCCCCTAATGTCCGGCACCCCTATCTCACATGCCTGATGCAGCGATCGCCGAGCAGGCTGATTACTTTCCCCTCTGCGCTGCACCCTGTCAGGACTGTATTACTGACCGGATGCCTGGGTTAATCAAGGGTGCCACTGCCACCGGCTTTCAAACTCTTGTCTCCACTTACATGTACAAAAACAGCGTGATGTGATGTGATTACGTCATGCTGCTTGCACTCCCACCCACCACACCCGCCACATGCCCACCTCTCTCATTCTATGCTATGCCAACGCCAGCCACTGATGAGGATCAGCATGCAGCCAGCGTTCCTCTAAGGAAGACAAATTCAATACTGGCAGGCGGTTGGCAGCAGCATTGACACATCACTCGTTTTTCCAGCAGCAGCAGTACTAGTCTGCGACTGTCAGTGTCAGTGAGTTACTGCAGTTTGCAGGGGAAAGAGAGGGGGAGCCAGACCAGGCTGAGGAGGAGCAGTGTAATTGCAGTGAGTGCCATCAGGGGTGTTTGTTTGGTGCACACCACAATATCTGACAATGTATCTGCTTTATTAGGATTGGTACAAGGGTGGTATTTTATATTGCGTTGACCGTCAATAGATGGTGCTAGACACGCCCAAAAGGTGGTGCTAGACACACCCCTACGATGGTGCACCCCCTAATAAAATGTGCTGCGCACGCCTATGGGCGTAATATGACACAATGGGCATTACTGTGTGGGGTATAATATGGCACTGTGACCGGAGGGACCCCAGCCACGAGGAGAATGGCCGCCTGCGGCACTGAAGGGGTTAACCCCTAGTGCCCGGCGCCATTCTACAGGACAATGGGCGCTTGGCACCATATTTAAAAAGTAATGGGCACTAGGCGCCGTGTTTATAAAATGTTCAAAAACATGTATTTTTTAAGTGTGCCGTGGTCCCGGACCCCTCCGGAGACCACGGCAGTGAGGGCAGCCCCCGGCGCGCTCAGCAGAGTTTGCGCGCCGGGGGAGAGGGCAGCTGCTGACCGCCGGAGACCTGGAGCTCCGCTCCTGGCAGCGGTCAGTGTAGCCCCGGGCGCACTGGAGTGTGCGCGCCGGGGAGAAGGGTGAGCGCTGCGGCTGGGAGCTCGGCTCCCGCTGCAGTGCTCTCTGTAAGAGCCGCCGCTGGGGGCCGGGAGCTCTGCTCCCGGCGCCTCAGCCCAGCACGGGTGGCCAGCCGCAGCAGCCGGGACGGACGTCCCGGGCTGCTGGGCGGCGAGGGGGGTGCGCCGCAGCCCGGCTCCCCGCCGGACGCTGCGGCGAGGCTACCAGACAGGCGCCGCTCATGGGGGACCGGGCTAGCCGGCTCCCTAGCGGCGGGGGGTGCAAATAGGCTGCCGAGCAGGATGGTGAGCGCTGTGGTCCGGGAGCTACGCTCCCGGCGCCTCAGCTCTGAAACAAGCCAGAGTCACGGCGGCCGGGACAAGTGCGGCGAGGCCACTAAGTAGTGCCACGCTGGGGGGACAGGGAGAGTCAGCTCCCTGGACCCCAGAGGCAGGAAGGCAGGCTGGAGGATGGGGGAAGCCAGCCCCATACCTCCAGCACTGAGAGAGCCCTAGCAGCCAGGCTGCAGGGCTAGTACAGTATTCCACAAACCAGACATTGTGTAAAATAATAGGAAGTACAGTGTGTTGTAAGGCACTGCAGTGCCTAGGTATGTGGAGCCTGTGCAGGCTCAGAGTGTATTTAAATGTATAAACATGTACAGTGTGATTTAAATGTAATGTATTTAAAGGTAAATTGCACTTACTTGGTTGTGTGTCCCAGGAGGGGGGAATCCATGGCTGTGCAGGCTGATGGATTCTCCCAGACCTTTTCCCCAAAAACGGAATGCTTTCCCATCCAGCCTCACATTTCCAAGGGGCACAGGGAGAAAGAGAAGCAGCTCAGCTATGAAACAAGCTGAGTGGTTTCTTGGAGCTCCATGGAGATCAGCCGTAGTGGACTAGAGACCAGGACCGGGGACCCAGGCTGCCCAGCTCTGGAGCCCGAATCCAGGCTGCAGGCAGTGAGCTGGGTCCCGGGCAGGTTTCTGGAGGTCAGATTTAGGAGGGAAAACTTCCCCCAGCCAGACTGAACGGCACCGGGGAGTATCCTGACTCTCCCAGATGGGAGAGTCAAAGGAGACCGACCACTCCCCTCTGTCCATAGGGAACAATGTTAGCTGTGCATGAGACCAGAGCATGCACAGCTCATGGGTAAACATTGATTGGTTGTGCACCACAGGGCGGGCTTACCCCCTGTGGTAAGGGGTCTTGGAGAGGGATAAAAGAAGGGCAGCTGGCCCATAGGAGGTAGTTATTCCATCTTATTCTGCTGAAAACATCTGATTGTATGCTGTTACCCCTAGCAATAGGGAGGAGCCTTTTTAAAGGTTATTTGAGCAATAAACATCTTTGCCTCAAGAAGACTGCTTCATCTTGTGACCAACAGGGTTAGGCCAAACCTAGCCCCGTCCTCCGGCTGTCCAGGGAAGTACCTAGCGTCTCCAAGCTCCGCCTTCCGCCAGCTACCGGTAGAGGCCTAGCAAGTGGCTAGTGGGGATTCGTCAGCACCACACAGCTGTGGTAAGGCAGTGCGTCGGCACATACAGAGCAGAACCGTGGTTCCAAACGCCACGGCAGGTTAGGAGTTTGGTGGTGGCAGCGAGAACCCGCCCACAGCGCAGTGGGTGGAGTCAGTAACAGGCGGTTACTGACGGTAAGCGGGAATCCCCTATGTGGTCAGGCCTCGTGCGGCTTGACTTTCCAATCTGTGCGCAGTCAACGGGACGCGAAAGCGGCGAGTGCTTTCGTACGGTACCGTCCTGTCACAGAAATTGGTGGCATAGTGGTGGGATATTCCCAGGCGGCTTTTCATCACCCGATTGGAGAAGCCGAGTTACTCAGGAGAGGAGTAACTGCAGCGCAGGAGAACGCACAAGATGGCGGAATTCAGCGGAATGTCCAAGGAGGATCTGGAGATCGTATGCCAGGGGAAGGGTGTGGATATCCCTTCCAACGCGTCCAGAAGCGTCATGAAGGCGGCGCTCAGGAGCGTGGAGGAGTCTCATCGGGCGGAGGTGGAAAGCACTGACGGCGTCAGCATCGCAGAGGACGGCCCAACAGTGGACCTTCGTAAGGAACCGGTGAGAACCACAGCCCTGCCCTCTCTCACAGCAGCAATGTTTCCCAGCAATCCCTAGCAGGGCCAGGATCCCAACGTCCCAGGGGGGGCGGCCCGGATAGCCTAGCAGATCGGCTAGCGGAATTGGGGGAAAGGGCAACGGAGCAAGAGCGCTTGATCATCATCCAGATGTGGCGTGATGAGCGGGCACCACAGGCCGTGGTACCCCGGGAGCCGTTGTCAGCTGTTGTACACAGATCAGGACGTATTCAGTTTGCCAAGTTTGCAGACAGTGATGGGGACATTGATGGACATTTGCAAGTTTTTGAAAGGACTTGTAAACTACACGATCTACCCAAGTCAGAGTGGGTGAGACACCTTGTGCCCACTCTGCATGGAGAGGCCTTGGAGGCCTATCGAGGAGTGGCGACGGAGGACTGTGGGAACTACGACGAAGTCGCGAAGGCCCTCCTCCAGCGATTCTTCATCACTCCAGAGTCTTACAGGAAGAAGTTCAGAGACTTGCCCAAGAATCCGAGCAGCACCCATGAGCAGTTCGCCACCCAGCTGCGGCAGTACGTGGTGAAGTGGGTGAAGGATTCGGAAGCCACTACATGGGACGCACTGATCGACCTGATCTGCAGGGAGCAGTTCTACCGCAGGTGCGCCCAAGAAGTGAAGGAGTGGGTGCTAGATCGGGAGCCACCCAGCTTAAAAATGGCTGCCCAATTAGCCGACAAATATGTGGCAATTCGGCCACGGGGGCAGAAGCGCCCCGCCAGCAGCTAGCTCCAACAGACTGTACCACCAAGGGGACCACCCCCTACAGCTCATCACCCCCAAAGACAAGCATCTTCCAACCCGGGTGCTCTTGGCCAGCAACCGCACCGCAGCGTCCCTGCAACTGATCAGAGATCATCGGTGCCACGACTGCAGAAGAAGTGCTACGGCTGTGGGAAAATCGGACATCTGAGGATGAACTGTCCTGCATCCCAAGCACCCCAGACTCGTGCCCCAAATCCGAGTGCTGGAGCCCGGCTCGCTTGTCTGATGAGAGGAGATGAGCCTACAGAGACTGTTCCCCCTCCAGTCAGTCCGATGGAGTGTGGCGAGAGACAGGTGCACTCTGCGGAGAGAGTCACCTGCATGGCCAAACAGCCCCTACACAACATGTGGAGGCACCTGCAGCCAGTCCACGTGGGACCCCTGCAGGGAGAAGGCCTAAGAGACTCTGGGGCCTCAATCACTGTGGTGAGCCCCCACCTTATAGATCCTGCTGCAGTATTGCAGGGTCGCACTGCCACGGTCACCCTGGCAGAAGGAACAGAAAAAGCGGTTCCCATGGCAAGAGTCTACCTGGGCTGGGGAGCTGGACCAGAGTTGCGAGAAGTTGCCGTCATGGATGGTCTCCCAACTGATGTGGTCCTAGGAAATGATCTGGGTGGTGGGATCGTCACTATGTTTGTTGGCGCCATTCCCCGGAGTCAAGTTCCAAAACCACCATTGACATCAGCTACTCCAGCACAGCCCAGCCCAGAGGAAAAGACTACAGCTGCTAGACAACTGCCAGCACAGCCAACCACAGCATCAACCAGCCCAGAGGAAAAGATCACAGCGGCTAGATCAGTACATCGACCCCGCATGCCTTTTGCCTCTGGTATGCCTACGTCCCCTAGCAACGCAGAGGATGTCGGTTCCAGCTCGTGTGATCCTGTGGGGGTGCCCAATGATGCTCCTGACCCAAGTGGTTTGCCAACTCCGGCGGTGAATATGAGAAACCACACTGACTTTTCCATGACTGACCCCTACCAGACTGACCCTAGTAATCCCCATCTAGATCCCCCTGTAGAGTGTCCCAATTTAGGAGAGATTGAGGGCCACAGGCAGGAGTTTAGGGAGGCTCAACTCTCTGACCCGTCCCCGAAAGGCATGAGGCGCCACTCTGGCAGCAGCCTTGACAGGGTTGGGGCGGGGAGGTTGACCTGGCGGGAAGGGTTAAGGTACAGGGTAGCCAGGAAAGTGGGAGGGGATAGACCAGATAGGGAATGTGTCCAACTGGTCCCCCCAGGGAACTTTCCTGTGCAACCGGTGTCGGTTGCCAGCGAAACCCCTTTGGACAGTAACCCGGAGACAGACCGTACCCTGAAGTGCCTGACACAGAGCTTACCCTGGTCTGGAATGTCGGATGACGCCCAGACCACATGTAAGGCTGGTGCCATGCGTTGGCAGCCGGGGCCCTCCAGCGGTTGTGTTGTCTCTGGGCCTCTGCCCATAGGAGAACCCTTGCAGCAAGTTGCTGTGGACATAGCAGGTCCCCTGCCTGTGCGCAGTAGATCGGGGAAGACACGCAGCCTCCCTGTAGTGGATGCCACACAGGATCCAGAGGCTGGTGGTCTGGCCGCCATCACTGTGGCACAGGTAGCGGACGAGGAGGAAGGAGTAGGCCTAGGTGACAGGGTAGGTTTCCCGAGTCATAGGTCGACGGAGGAGGATTGGAGGGCAGGTCTGACAGTTAGGGCAGACAGTTGCCAGTTAGGTATGACGGAGGTGCAGTGCCTGGGGCACCATGTGGGAGGAGACAGGGGTAGGCCCAAACCAGAGGGGGTGGAGGCAACCAGAGGCTGTCCCCGACCCACATCACCCAGACCGGTACTGACCTTAGAACCTGTAAGGCCCTACGGACATGTTGTCATTGACTTTAGTCCTGTAGTGAACACCTTGACAGAGATGGCTAGGAAGGGCATTCCCAAGTCAGTGGACTTTGCACCCGCTTGCGAGTTGGCATTCCAGTCATTAGAGGAGGCTCGGGTACCCGCTCCAGTGCTGATGGCGCACATTCTTGACCAGGACTGTGTGTTACGAACTATTGCGCCACTGCACGGACTGGGAGCAGTACCGAGCCAGAAAGAGCCATATGGGCAGGAGCACCTTGTGGCCTGGTTGAGCAGGATACTGCTATTGTGGGAGGTGGGGTATGCCACAGTTGGGATACCGTGGGTGGCACTTGTTTGTAACCGGCCCCCACCGTGGTGACTTACCACCTCCCTGTTAGGTGGCTGCAACCTACCTTGGGGGAATTGGACAGACTTTTGTGATGGAGCCTTGAACTTGGACTTCAGGTGGACTATTTGAACATTGTGCACCCACGAAGAGAGGCCCACTACACTATGGATGAACTGTCTAGGCAGAGCCTACACCCCCCAGGTAGCGTCCCCTTCACCCCAACGGACTGCGGGACCAGGACCCAAATCGTTGGGACATGGGTCCCTGGTTGACCCGCTTGAATGGGGGGGGGAGGAGTGTGGCCGGAGGGACCCCAGCCACGAGGAGAATGGCCGCCTGCGGCACTGAAGGGGTTAACCCCTAGTGCCCGGCGCCATTCTACAGGACAATGGGCGCTTGGCGCCATATTTAAAAAGTAATGGGCGCTAGGCGCCGTGTTTATAAAATGTTCAAAAACATGTATTTTTTAAGTGTGCCGTGGTCCCGGACCCCTCCGGAGACCATGGCAGTGAGGGCAGCCCCCGGCGCGCTCAGCAGAGTGTGCGCGCCGGGGGAGAGGGCAGCCGCTGACCGCCGGAGACCGGGAGCTCTGCTCCCGGCAGTGGTCAGTGTAGCCCGGGGCGCACTGGAGTGTGCGCGCCGGGGAGAAGGGTGAGCGCTGCGGCTGGGAGCTCGGCTCCAGCTGCAGTGCTCTCTGTAAGAGCCGCCGCTGGGGGCCGGGAGCTCTGCTCCCGGCGCCTCAGCCCAGCACGGGTGGCCAGCCGCAGCAGCCGGGACGGACGTCCCGGGCTGCTGAGCGGCTAGGGGGGTGCGCCGCAGCCCGGCTCCCCGCCGGACGCTGTGGCGAGGCTACCAGACAGGCGCCGCTCATGGGGGACCGGGCTAGCCAGCTCCCTAGCGGCGGGGGGTGCAAATAGGCTGCCGAGCAGGATAGTGAGCGCTGGGGTCCGGGAGCTACGCTCCCGGCGCCTCAGCTCTGAAACAAGCCAGAGTCACGGCGGCCGGGACAAGTGTCCCGGGCCGCCGGGCTTCGGTACAGGGGGGTGCGCCGCTGCGTGCGGTGAGGCCACTAAGTAGTGCCACGCTGGGGGGACAGGGAGAGTCAGCTCCCTGGACCCCAGAGGCAGGAAGGCAGGCTGGAGGATGGGGGAAGCCAGCCCCATACCTCCAGCACTGAGAGAGCCCTAGCAGCCAGGCTGCAGGGCTAGTACAGTATTCCACAAACCAGACATTGTGTAAAATAATAGGAAGTACAGTGTATTGTAAGGCACTGCAGTGCCTAGGTATGTGGAGCCTGTGCAGGCTCAGAGTGTATTTAAATGTATAAACATGTACAGTGTGATTTAAATGTAATGTATTTAAAGGTAAATTGCACTTACTTGGTTGTGTGTCCCAGGAGGGGGGAATCCATGGCTGTGCAGGCTAATGGATACTCCCAGACCTTTTCCCCAAAAACGGAATGCTTTCCCATCCAGCCTCACATTTCCAAGGGGCACAGGGAGAAAGAAAAGCAGCTCAGCTATGAAACAAGCTGAGTGGTTTCTTGGAGCTCCATGGAGATCAGCCGTAGTGGACTAGAGACCTGGACCGGGGAGCCAGGCTGCCCAGCTCTGGAGCCCGAATCCATGCTGCAGGCAGTGAGCTGGGTCCCGGGCAGGTTTCTGGAGGTCAGATTTAGGAGGGAAAACTTCCCCCAGCCAGACTGAACGGCACCGGGGAGTATCCTGACTCTCCCAGATGGGAGAGTCAAAGGAGACCGACCACTCCCCACTGTCCATAGGGAACAATGTTAGCTGTGCATGAGACCAGAGCATGCACAGCTCATGGGTAAACATTGATTGGTTGTGCACCACAGGGCGGGCTTACCCCCTGTGGTAAGGGGTCTTGGAGAGGGATAAAAGAAGGGCAGCTGGCCCATAGGAGGTAGTTATTCCATCTTATTCTGCTGAAAACATCTGATTGTATGCTGTTACCCCTAGCAATAGGGAGGAGCCTTTTTAAAGGTTATTTGAGCAATAAACATCTTTGCCTCAAGAAGACTGCTTCATCTTGTGACCAACAGGGTTAGGCCAAACCTAGCCCCGTCCTCCGGCTGTCCAGGGAAGTACCTAGCGTCTCCAAGCTCCGCCTTCCGCCAGCTACCGGTAGAGGCCTAGCAAGTGGCTAGTGGGGATTCGTCAGCACCACACAGCTGTGGTAAGGCAGTGCGTCGGCACATACAGAGCAGAACCGTGGTTCCAAACGCCACGGCAGGTTAGGAGTTTGGTGGTGGCAGCGAGAACCCGCCCACAGTGCAGTGGGTGGAGTCAGTAACAGGCGGTTACTGACGGTAAGCGGGAATCCCCTATGTGGTCAGGCCTCGTGCGGCTTGACTTTCCAATCTGTGCGCAGTCAACGGGACGCGAAAGCGGCGAGTGCTTTCGTACGGTACCGTCCTGTCACAGGCACAATGGGCATTACTGTGCATGTATAAGCTAGTATTATATGCACTATTCATTCATGGAATTACAAGACTCTGAGTGCCTTCATTTCTGTTGCTATATATATACATTTATACATTTTATATATATATATATATATATATATATATACATACAGTATATACATATATATTAGAATAACTGACACCTCAGTCCTCTGTCCAGTACCACCATCCACTGGATGGCCAGCCCCTGCTATTTTGCCCCTCACCCCCACCACCTTAAACTTTCCCCTCCCTGCTCCCCAACATGGAGTACAGGGAGGCCCTTTCAAAATCTTGCTCTGGGGCCCACAATGGTCTAGTTACTGTTGGCAGAGTGTATTGGATTGCCTGGTGCAGTGACGTCAGCCCACACACTTAATGATCGTAAACAGTAATGCAGGTTTATTCAGTAAACACAGGTGACTCAGATACAGTATTGATATAGGTAATTGGGCCCCTTATATCATACAAGGTAACAACAGTGAGAGCGGTACTTATCAGGAGTTGTCTCCAATGATGAGGGACGAAGGACCGCACAGCCGTGCTGTCTGACTCCCGCTGTATAGAAGATGTGGCGTCTCGCTCAGCTTCAGCTCAAGAGCTGCGAAACATGCAAAGGAACGCTGTAAGTCTCTGTAGCTGAGATCCGCTCCCGGTCTCAGCTCTGCATGCTTGCATTTACTCTAAGGACTCAGTCTCTCTAAAATGGAGGAGCAGGGGATTACATCACATAGCTCCGCCTCCGAGTGACACTTGGCACATGAGGATTAACACTAGGGAAAGCGCACATAGACTTCTATGTAGAAGGAGACAGGCACAGAGCGCACCATACACTAACACTCCCTCTCACTTAAGACTGTCTCTGGTCACATATTTAAAGAACATGACATTTTATCAAACAAATCAATAAAGTATTTCCTGTAACCAGAAAAACATAATGTAAAGCAAAAACAGTAAGAATAAATCAACATTTACCATATTCTAGTCCACATTCCATCAGGAATGCATGTAACAAGTGTGATGACAGTCCTTTTGTCAGCATATCGGCAATATTTTCTTCACTTGCAACACTTGCAACACTTTCCACATTGACAGACTTGTTTTCCACCAACTCATGGATGAAATTATGTCTTATAGCTACAGTATGTGCTTAGACTGTTCATGATGCTTTGTGCTACAAGAAAGATCAATTTCTCCCTTGTTATCACACTTTGGCCCTCATTCCGAGTTGTTCGCTCGCAAGCTGCTTTTAGCAGCATTGCACACGCTAAGCCGCCGCCTACTGGGAGTGAATCTTAGCTTATCAATATTGCGAACGAAAGATTCGCAATATTGCGAAAAGACTCTCTGTGCAGTTTCTGAGTAGCTCGAGACTTACTCTTCCAGTGCGATCAGTTCAGTGCTTGTCGTTCCTGGTTTGACGTCACAAACACACCCAGCGTTCGCCCAGACACTCCTCCGTTTCTCCAGCCACTCCCGCGTTTTTCCCAGAAACTGTAGCGTTTTTTCACACACTCCCATAAAACGGCCAGTTTCCGCCCAGAAACACCCACTTCCTGTCAATCACACGCCGATCTCCAGAACGAAGAAAAAACCTCGTAATGCCGTGAGTAAAATACCAATCTTCATAGCAAATTTACTTGGCGCAGTCGCAATGCGAACATTGCGCATGCGCAATTAGCGGAAAATCGCTGCGATGCGAAGAAAATCACTGAGCGAACAACTCGGAATGACCACCTTTATGTTGATAATCTCACTGTGGTAAAGAAGACCTAATTCACATAAAGTCTCTTTTATCCAAAGCGTTTCTTTTGAAGTTTCAGTGAGCGCCATGTACTCTGCCTCTGTTGTAGAAAGAGCAACTGTGGGTTGTTTCCTGCTTGCCCATCTTATTGCTGCACCTGCCAGTGCAAACAGGTATCCAGTATAAGAACATCTTTCATCCTCATCTAATCCCCAGTCGGCGTTACAGAATACTTTTAAGATGGTATCTGTTGATCTTGTAACTCTCAGCTTTATTGAACTTTTACCTTTGAGGTATCTTAGTATTCTCTTTAATTATTACCAGTTATTTATATAGCACACACATATTCCGCAGTGCTTACAGAGAATATTTGCCCATTCACATCAGTCCCTGCCCCAGTGGAGCTTACGATCTATGGCCGTCATTCCGAGTTGTTCGCTCGCAAGCTGCTTTTAGCAGCTTTGCACAAGCTAAGCCGCCGCCTACTGGGAGTGAATCTTAGCATAGTAGATTTGCGAACGAAAGATTAGCAGATTTGCGAATAGACAGTTCTTAGCAGTTTCTGAGTAGCTCGAGACTTACTCTTCCAGTGCGATCAGTTCAGTCAGTTTCGTTCCTGGTTTGACGTCACAAACACACCCAGCGTTCACCCAGGCACTCCCCCGTTTCTTCAGACACTCCCGCGTTTTTCCCAGAAACGGCAGCGTTTTTTCACACACACCCATAAAACGGCCAGTTTCCGCCCAGAAACACCCACTTCCTGTCAATCACACTACGATCACCAGAACGAAGAAAAAACCTTGTAATGCCGTGAGTAAAATACCTAACTTAATAGCAAATTTACTTGGTGCAGTCGCACTGCGGACATTGCGCATGCGCATTAGCGACTAATCGCTCCTTTGAAAAAAAAAAAATAACGAGCGATTAACTCGGAATGACCACCTATATTCCCTATCAAATGTACACACAGACACATTCACACTAGGATAAGTTTTTTTTTTGTCGAGAGCCACTTAACCTACCAGTATATATTTTTGGATTGTGGTAGGAAAGCGGAGTACCTGGAGGAAATCCAAGTACAGGGAGAATATACAAACTCTGCACAGTTGGGGCCATGGTGGGATTCAAACCCGTGACCTCAATGCTGTGAGGCAGTAATGCTAACCATTACACCATCCGTGCTGCCCCTCTTTACTACAATCCAGTGTTGTCTCCCAGGATTATTTGCGAACTGGCTTGCCCGACACACTGCATGTTTGATGTCAGGTCGTGTCCCAATACTTGCATACATCAAACTACCAATAGCATTTTGATAAGGAATTTCTTGCATTTCCTCTATCTCCCCTTGCTACTTGGTGACATGGCCTTGACCATCTTTGTACTTTTATCAATGGGAGTACTCACTGGTTTTGCATCTGTCATTCCGTATTTGGAAATGATTGCCTCAATGTATGTTTATTGGTCAATTGTGACAGTTCCCTCTTGCAGGTTTTGTACAATTTTCATACCTAGATGATTTGCAGGGCCTAGATCTTTCAACTTGAATCTTTGTTTAAGCTGGTGCTTGACGTCAGTGATGTGATCTTCTTGACCTACCAGAAGTAAATCATCCATAGACAGCTATGATGAACAACTTTTCTTTGATAGTTTTGAGGTATAGCCAGTGATCAGTCTCTGACCTAACAAAGTTCAATTCTAGAAGCACTGCATCCAACTTTATATACCAGCAATGACCACTTTGCTTGAAACCGTATAGTGACTTCTTTAAGAGACATACTTTCCCAGTTTGGAATATAGCCATATCATAGTGTTCAGGCGGCTGCATGTAAATTTCCTCAACTAACTCTCCATTCAGGAATGCAGAATCAAAGTCTAGTTGATATAACAATAGATCATACCGTTACAAGACTGAGGGATATTCACAATCTCGAGCAGAGCTTACATAGAACGGTGGAGGAGATGCAGGGGGGGGGGGGGACACCGGTAGAGGAGAATGAGGACAATCAGGTAGCCAGCTGGGTTATGGTTAGAAGGAAGAAAAAGAGGGGGGAGGCAGGGCATTTTCTGAACTGGCAAACCCCAATAAATTTGCCCGATTGGCCGAAGAGTCAGGATGGCAGTGAGGAAATGATGGAGCTGGGGGATACTGTTCCCTCCAGCAACCGGAGGAGCGGTCCCTCAAAGGGGATAAGAAAAAAGCAAGGTACCTAGTCAGATTGCGGTGTTAGGGGATTCTATTATCAGGAAGACAGTCAGGGCAATCTGCTACTGGGACCGTGAATGCAATACAGTCTGTTGTCTCCCAGGTGCTCGGAGATGCACATTGCAGACTGGGTAGAAAGATTGTTGGGAGGGGCTGGGCATGACCCGGCGGTCTTGGTGCACATTGGCACCAATGACAAAGTTAGTGGTAGATGGGATGTTCTTAAGAAAGATTATAGGGACCAATGCCAGAAACTAAAGGCAAGGACATCTAAGGTAATATTCTCTGAAATATTACCTGTGCCATGCACTAGTCCAGAGAGGCAGAGGGAGATTCGGGAGATAAATGTGCGGTTTGGAGACTGGTATAGCAAGGAGGGGTTTGTGTTCTTGGAACACTGGGTGGACTTCTCAGTCAGGCACCATCTTTTTTGTAGCAATGGATTGCTAGAAGGATGGTTAGAAGGTTGGAGGAGATTTTAAACTAGGTGCCTCGGAGAGGGATTAGATAGAATTAGAGGGACAACTAGAGAGCGAAGAAAAGAGGGATATATAAAGTATAATTGGGGTGGAGAGGGGGGAAAGGAGAAAAATAGTCAGCGATGGTAAATTAAGGAAAACTCAAGTTCCTAAGGAAACGTTGTATACAACAAAACTTGCAGATCAGGGAAGTACTAAACTTAAGTGTATGCTTGCAAATGCAAGATGCCTAACAAGTAAAATGGGGGAATTAGAAACAATTGCACTTAATAACCACTTTGATATCATAGGCATTACAGAAACATGGTAGGATGATTCTCACGACTGGACGGCAAACATGAAGGGGTACACCCTCTTCAGGAGAGATAGGAATAATAAAAAAGGAGGAAGGTGTTTGTTTTTATGTTAAGCCATTCTTAAAACCGTATTTAAAGGAGGTCATTTACGAGAGGACTGGAGATAACGTGGAGTCATTATGGGTTGAGATTTCGAGTGGGGGTAAAGATACAAAAAAGCTACAAAGGATTTATCAGATGATCTGTTTAAAAAAAAAAAACGCTACACAGGACACGGGAACACCCCCTAAGGTTAGAAGAAATAAAATTTCATACACAACGGAGAAAAGGGTTCTTCACTATAAGAGCAGTAAGGATTTGGAATTCTCTGCCAGAGAAGGTAGTAATGGTGGACTCAATTATTAAGTTTAAAAATGGACTAGAATAATTCCTAATTGAAAGAAATATCCAAGGATACAACATTTAAATGATATAAAATGTTGTAATACAGGTTGAACTTGATGGACATTTGTCTTTTTTCAACCTCAACAACTACAGTATGTAACTATGTAGTGTAACAATAGCAATCACTAACCTTAAGGTGCTATACCTTGCAACTGGTAAGTAGATCTCTCCGTAATCGATTCCATACTTCTGGGTGTATCCCTTGGCAACAAGGTGGGCTTTGTAACGAGCTACTGTTCCATCTGCGTTCAACTTCTTGCAGAAAACCCACTTGTTTTTTAATCGTTTTACGGTCACTTGGTCTATCAACCATAGTCCATGTACTGTTATCATTTATTGCTGACAGTTCTGTATCAATTGCTGACTTCCACTCTGTCCTATCACTGCTTGACTTTGCTTCTATGTTTTGAGGTTCACAGTAAGCTATGTTTGCATACTCCTTACTGTATTTCTTGGCTGGAACACCTTTGTTGCTCCTCATGGAACTTCTGTCCCCTAACTTGTCGGCTTTGACACTCTCAGATTCAGACATGCTTTCTGCTGCCTGTACATCCAAAGATACATTTTCTTGTTGCTCCACTGCTCCAGTTAGTGGTGCTGTCTCGTAGAATGACACATCTCTGGATTTAAGAAGACATTTATTTGTAACATCCCAAAGTCTGTATCCTTTGCTTTATTTGCAGTATCTGAGCATTATACATTCTATGGATTTTGGATCTAGCTTTCTCCTTTTCTCCTTTGGTATATGTGCAAATGCTTTGCTCCCAAAGACACGAAGATAACTGACACTTGGCTTTTTCCTGGACCATGCCTACAGTGGCGTTTTGCCTTTGATGGCCACTGTAGGTGCACAATTCTTTAGGTATACTGCAGTAAATACTGCTTCTGCTCAAAACTTCTTTTCCAGTCCAGCATCACTTAGCTTAGTCCGTGCTCTTTCAACAATTGTGCGGTTTGCCCGCTCATGTCATTCTGTTCAGGTGTGTAGGCAATTGTTAGCTGATGCTTTATGCCATATTTCCTAAGGAATGCAGCTAGGACTTTATTATCATACTCTCCACTATTGTCTGATCTCAGGATTTTTAGTTTCAGACCTGTCTGATTCTCCACCAGATTTTTGTATTCCACAGTTTTGTTGACGACTTCACTCTTTTCTTTAATGAAGTACACATGTGTCATTCTTGTGGCATCATCAATGAGAGTCTTGAAATACCTGTAGCCACTGATTGATTCTTCCTCCATTGGACCACACATGTCTGTGTGCACTAGAGCTAGCGGTGTCTGACTTTGAAAATGGGTTGTGAGTTTGCTTGCCTTTTATGCAACTCTCACACATGGGTTTTTCAGCGCTGCTCACGGTGATCCTTGTTACCATTCCATCTAGCAGTTTCTGGACATTATCATATCCCAGATGACCCAAGCGTTTGTGCCACAGCTCCATTGACTGTTTTCATCGGTAGCCATCATTGCAGTACACTCATTAGTGTCCAGGACATATAGTTGGTTGCACCAGGTTGCTGAAGCAATAACAGTCCCTCTTTTTTTCTTCACCATACATTTACACTTCTGAAATTGGACTCTATAGCCTTTCTTCTCCAGGACGCTGATAGCAATGAGATTACTTCCTAAATCAGGCACGTACAACACATCTTGGATATCTGTAACAACTGTTTCTCCTCCAATTCTTAAATGGACTGTGATTGTCCCAGCTTGTGATGCAGTAAGGACATTATTTCCAATCCCTGTAACTGTAGTGTGAGCACACAGTGTTAAAGAATTGAACCAATGCATATTGCAACTGAAATGTCTAGTGGCCCCCGAGTCCATGTACCAGCAATCCTTCATGTGACTGTCTGCTACATTCAGTGCTGACTCGTTTGGTTTGTCACACTCCTTCTGCGCACCAATGTCCTTTATCATTCTGCAATCTGAAGCTTTATGTCCTATCTTGTGACATACAAAACATTTCAATTTGTGCTATTTAGACTTTGTGCCCTTTGTGATCAAGGCAGAACCCCCAGCTATGGTCTCGACAGGAATACGTCCTTGGAACTGCAGCAACTTGGCCCTTACAATCTCTGTTGTCAGCTTAGTGTCATTTGACTCTAAAGCAACCACCAAAAAAATCAAATTCTGGCGTCAGATTCTGTAACATAGCTATTGCCACTTCTTCCTTGTCCACCTGTGCCCCCACAGATGCCAACTGCTGAGCTATCAGCAATAAGTTATCAATGTAATCACTCATGTCCTTGCAGGCACTCAGCTTCATTCCATATAGCATGTGTCTCAAACTTATCCTTCTCATTAGACCTTTGTCTTCATATGCATTTTGCAGGGCTGTCCAAATGTCCTTAGCTGACACTTTCCCACTGACTACTAAATAGACATGCTGCTCCACAGCTAAACCTATTGTCCCGATGGCTCTGTCTACATCATCTGGATTTGGACCTGCTCCTGTGTCTATTATGACCTTCCACAACTTTTCCCGCTTAAGCTGCATCTCCATGGCAAACTTCCAAGTAGCATAGTTCTCTGAACCTTTCAGCTTAGCAAAGTTCATGCTGTGTCCTGTGTTATACATCCTTTCTGCACTTGTATAAAATGTCACTTTAACTTTATCTGTGTGATTATTCAAAAGCACTAGGAGTTAATCTTTAGTCACACGGGTCTGGGGCATGGGACTGGACTCATAAACTGTTGGCAGAGTGTATTGGATGGCCTGGAGCACTGACGTCAGCCCACACACTTAATGGTCTTAAACAGTAATGCAGGTTTAGTCAATAAACAGGTAACTCAGATGCAGTATTGATATAGGTAATTGGGCCCCTTTCATCACACAAGGTAACAGCAGTGGTAGTGGTACTTATTAGGAGTTTTTCTCCGGTGGATGACAGATGGAGGACCGCACAGCCATGCAGTCTGACTCCCGCTGTAGAGAAGATGTAGCGCCCGGCTCAGCGTCAGCTCTGGAGCCGCGATACATGCAAAGGAACGCTGTAAGTCTCTGTAGCTGAGATCCACTCCCGGTCTCAGCTCTGCATGCTTGCATTCACTATAAGGACTTAGGCAGACATTTACTAAGCAGTGATAAGTTAATAGAAGTGAGCCAGTGGAGAAATTGTCCATGGTCACCAATCAGCTGCTCTGTATACTTTTATAGTATGCAAATTATAAATTTTACGTCAATGCTGATTGGTTGCCATGGGCAACTTCTCCACTGGCTCACTTCTCCACTTTTATCACTGCTTAGTAAATGTTCCCCGTAGGGGCCTATTTATCACCATCCGCATCTTGGATGCGGATGTCATGTGATAATATTGCCCAAACTTGCACTGCGATAAATGATTACATCGCAGGGATGTATCAATTATCGCATGCAGGGACAGAGCTTGCGGTCAAGCTCTGTCCCTGTGATGCCTCTCTGCAGCATCCACGGGGTATTTTTCATAAAAAATCCCCCGATGTCCTGCTGCGCATGTGCCGCCCCTGCCGCTATCACCGTTGCCCAGTCGACACCCCCCCGTCCCGAATACCCCCGTATGCCATGGACCCCCCCAGTTGGATAACATACTCACCTGTCCTGAGAGCCAGTCCACGCTGCTTCTGCTGGGCTGCTGGGCGCCGGATCCTGTGTGCTGCGGTGACCCCCGGTGCTGCAAAGTGTGCTGCCACTTTGCAGCATCACTTTACTGCACCGGGGTCACGGTGTAGCATATGGGGGACCCAGCGTCCGGCATCACTCACTGGAGCAGCGGACACCGGCTCCCTGGACAGATGAGTATGATTTTTTTTGTTTTTACTTTTTAATTTCTTTTATTTTCAGGACAAACATAGCTGATCACTGGAGACAGGTCCCTCTCAGCTTTCTCTGCCTCCCTATTGCAGTGCTGTCCTGTGATCTCGCCAGCCTGAGCTGGTGAGATTATCACAGGGCACACTGCGGTATTCTTTTTCACATTTTTTTTTTTTTAGTAAATCTGGTCAGATCGCATTTCCCATTATAAGTATGGGGAATGTGATGTGGCTTACTAAAAAACAACAAATTAAAGGGTTTGTAGCAGTTTTTCATGAACTGCTCCAAATGCCCATTAATACATTCAGGTGATACTAAAATAATGTGAAAAGGGTGTGAAAACCCCCCTTTTCACATTATTTTAGTAAAAATAATGTTAATAAATAGACCTCTTAGTCTCTCTAAAATGGAGGAGCAGGGGATTACATCACATAGCTCCGCCTCCGAGTCACACTTGGCACAAGGGGATTAACACTAGGGGATGCGCACACAGACTTCTATGTAGAAGG
The DNA here is from genome assembly GCF_028390025.1 of Pseudophryne corroboree. NCBI lineage: Eukaryota > Metazoa > Chordata > Amphibia > Anura > Myobatrachidae > Pseudophryne > Pseudophryne corroboree. The sequence goes on from NC_086447.1 coordinate 111,992,324, forward strand.
AGACAGAGCGCACCATACACTAACAGTTACGCCCCTGTTGTCTGCTGTATCTGGATTCCGCTGGTGTCTACTATTTATGACCTGTATTCCACTACAAATAGTACACACATATCGACAGTTTTCTGTCTCCTAATGGCCATTGGTTTGCACTTGTTTTTTCATTGGAGCAACAGAGAAAATTCTGCAGCCAAATGCAGAATAAAATTAAGACTGTGCTGTTCTGAAAGTTACGCTCGTGAAACCAAGTGGTTAAATATCGTTCTGTGTCATTTCAGAATGGTTTAAAAAGCATTGCACCTGACATAAGCAGGGACAGGTGGATATTATAGGATCTGGCAGAGGGCATTAGAATATTAGACACTACACAGGCTCTCCTACTGTATATATAAACACTCACAGACAATTGGGTCTGTTTACTGTATCTTGCACAGAATTCCAACACATTACTGAGTGATTTAACCCTCCCAGCTGTAATCTGCCTTGCTGAGGGAGTTGTTGTTATTAAAAAGAGCCCAATCACCTACACCGTGGAGGCGGCCATTTTGTAGCTACTGTAAAATAGTAGTCACAGGAAAGTCATTCAATCTGTCAAATGCTAGAGATCACTTAACATTGACCCCATCCATCCATGGGACATAGACTTTTCTTGCCTCCCTCTGGACATACAGTAATATACTTACAATATGTGCTGGACGGTGGTCACTGATCCTGTACCAGAATCTCAGCCGGCTCCTAGGAAGGAGGCATTTTAAATTCCAGATGGTGATGTGAAAGTGCTCAACTCAGATACAGCACTTTCACATCAGCCATCTTGGATTCAAAAAGAGCCTGCTTCTTCCCTAGGAACCGGCTGAGATGTTGGGAAGAAACGATTTAGCTACAGTAGGTGTTAGGGATGACTATAGTGTATGCCTTCACATACCCTGCACATCTCATGCACATGCCTATACATCTAAGTCATCAAAATAGGTAAACAACACACAACAGGGTATACTATTTCATTAATTTATTGATCAAAATAATATAACATAAAAAGGTTTTGTAAGACTATACAGTAGATGTGAGCCCAATTAGAAGCCTATTTATCACCATCCGCATCTGAGGATGTGGATTTCAGGTGGTAAAATTGACCCAATCTGGAGTGCAATTATTGATTATGGATGTATCAATAATCGCATGCAGAGACCAAGCTTGTGAGAAAACTCTGTCCCTGAGATGCTACTCCGCAGCCAAATCGGGGGAATTTTTTGTGAAAAATACCCAGAGTAATGGCTGCGCATGCACCATCGCCGACATCGCTATCGGCACCTCCCTTTCCATCGCTATGACCCCCTCACACACACACACACACACACACACACACACACTGCGACCTCCCCACCACTGATCATACTCACCAAACCCCGGGTTCAGTGGTTGGAGGGCTGGCAGTCATCGGGGCTCCCTGCTTCTGTGAACTCCAGTGCTGTAAAGTGAGCTGGTGTTTTGCAGCATCACTTTACTGCACCAAAGGTCACAGGAGCAGCAGGGAGCCCCGATGACCGTCAGCATGCACTGGAGCAACGATCACCGGTCCCTGAGTAGGTTAGCATGATTGTTTTTTTTTTACACAGTGATCAGCTTATGTGTCCATTGGACACACATAGTTGATTACACTGCTGGCTCCACGCACAGCTTTCCCCACAGGATCCGCAGTGAGCTCTGTGATTACGGCAGCTGATGCTGGCATATTTATCACAGGGCTCACTGCGGTATTTTTTCACAATTTTTTATTTTTTTTTATTTTGGCCAGATTGCATTTCCCATTATAAGCATGGGAAATGCGATCTTGATTACTAAAAAAACTAAAACTGATTTAAAGGTTTTGGAGCAGTTTTTCATGCAATTTTCTCCTCCAATCTACCAACCAACCAGCTCCCGTCATTTTTCAAACACAGCCTGTAACGTGGCAGCTCGGATATGATTGTCTGGTACTTTATATCCGTACACTTTATCTCCCTCCAAGGCTTAGTACATAGACCCCATTATTTCTTTATCTTACACCATGGCCGGACTGGCCATCTGGCACTTCTGGCACATGCTAGAAGGGCCGATGGGCAGGTGGGCTGAATTGGTCACTCAGGGAGCTGGGAAGGCCGCGCGCAACGCAGCCTCCGGCTCTCTGGTTCCATGGTCTCCATGGAAACGGGGGCGTGCCACGAGTCCACGCCCCCAGCCCTGTTGCGCGCCCTGCCCCGCAGCAACCATTGTCATGGTAATGTGGACGAGCTGCGAGTCCACACCCCCATGACTCACGGCATGCCTCCATACGTCGTGCAGTGTGCCCCCCCGTGATGCGCGCGTGTCCACAGATGCCAGGACCGAATTGAGGCCCGAGTCCGTCACTGTCTTACACTCTACATAAGCTATTACAGGGCCTGATTCACTATGGATCGCTATTGAGGCTGAGATAGCGATGTTCATAAATCTGCTATTGTTAAAATTCGCATGTGAAGAGCCGCCCAGAAAGGATAAAAGATGCCCACCGATGCAGAATCGCAATGCATACGCAAAAAAAGCACACAATCGTCATTTGCGGCTACTGTAACCCCAGCATACTCAAATCAATGAGAATGCAGACGCGCCGGGCGCCATGTTTTTGAATGCAGCGTTTGCAGATGATGTCAGATACACACCCCAAAAATGGCCATGACATGCTTACGTTCTCCCGACCACTCTCCAGAAACGCCATGTTACCACCCACAAACGGTCACTTCCTGTCAATCACAATGCATTCACTTTACGATTAGGCTGCATACGCAAGGTGATCGCATTGTACCCTACGCACACGCGCAATGCATTTGCAGCACATGTGCAGTTTACCGATAATCACTCACTGCGTGCAATCTCACATTTGCAATTTGTAATGAATTAGGGGGGTCATTCCGACCCGTTCGTACACAGCGGTTTCTCGCTGCGGTGCGAATGGGTGCGGAATGCGCATGCGCGGCGGCCGCATTGCGCGTGCGTGACATTGCGCCAGGTTATGTAGTGTCCAGCGAACAAAGCGGTCGCAGAGCGGACCGCTAAGAAGATTGACAGGAAGAAGGTGGTCCTGGGCGTCTCCACAGCGTTGGCGGACGTTTTCGGGGAGTGGATTGAAAAACGCAGGCGTCTCCAGACCAACGGAGGGCGGATGTCTGACATCAGAAGCAGCTTCAGCATCGCAGGGATCATCGCACAGGGTAAGTATGTCCAGGGCTACTCTGAAACTGCTTGAAATTTTTTTAGCTTAGCAGGGCTGCACAAGCGATCGCAGCCCTGCTAAGCTAAATATACTCCCCCATAGGCGTGGACTATTGATCGCAGCAGCACCTAAAAGTTGCTGGCTGCGATCAACTCGGAATAACCACCTAGGCCCACAGTTCACTGATGGATTTCGTTTTGAGGATTTTTGGTGATGTAGATGTTCTGCTATCCATGGTGCTATCCATGGTTCTAGCAATGGTCCCTGTGTTAGATACTGAAAAACTACTGCTTATTAATGTACCTCTTTTTGCCCTGTCTTACCTTCTTACCAAAATACTATTGTTCATGTAATCTGTTTATTACAAATGTTCTAAATGTATATAATTATAAACAATATTTTTTTTTCTATAATGACATGTAATATTACTTAGTGAAATAGCGATAGAAAGTGTTACTGCCATAACATTTCATGAAATATTTTTGCTCCCACAGTTATTTTATTGACTAATTATTATGGATATTATATTATATTCTTGCATAATATTTTTCTGGCAAGCTAAATTTGTTCCAACATAAATGTAATAGCTTACATGGGAAAAAAAAATACAAATATGTACAATTAAGTGCAATTACAGTCAGTGTACTGCAGGATTTGGCAGGTTTACATTTATCCCATTAACTTTTTTTCAATTAAATTCTAATTGCAGTTTCTATTTTTTTTTGTCTCTGCATGTGACAGTGCAATAAGATAGTATAAAACAAGTAACAAAATTTACGACATTTGTTTGATATTTGTTAACAAAACTAATATAATTCTATATGCTTTTTTTTTTTAAAGATTATGGTCACAAAGGTGCATATATTTGGATTTGTGGTAGCAGAATTGTAAGGCATGTTTCTAGCACTGACTGGGAGGTAACAGGGGGCTGACTAAACAGTCACACAGACGGGCAGATTTGGGACTAAAAGTGTCAGTGGAAAATTTCTGGAAGTGGCCTCACATGGGCGACACCTAACCAACTGTAGGCAGAGCCAACACGCTAACTACAGCCTAATCCTAACCACAGCCTAATCCTAATCATACCTTATCTGCTGCCTAACCCTAACAGCATCCAAATCCTAATCCTACTCTAACTGCTGCCTAACCCTAACCATAACCTAATCCTAACCCTTCCTTATTTGCTGCCTAACCCTAACCACATCCACATACTAACTAACACTACCCTAACTACAGCCTAACCCTAACCACAGCCTAATTCTAACCCTGCTTTATCTGCTGCCTAACCCTAACCACAACCTAATCCTAACCCTTCCTTATTTGCTGCCTAACCCTAACCACATCCACATACTAACACTACCCTAACTACAGCCTAACTCTAACCACAGCCTAATTCTAACCCTGCTTTATCTGCTGCCTAACCCTAACCACAACCTAATCCTAACCCTTCCTTATTTGCTGCCTAACCCTAACCGCATCCACATACTAACACTACTCTATCTACAGCCTAACCCTAACCACAGCCTAATCCTAATCATATTTTATCTGCTGCCTAACCCTAACAGCATCCAAATCCTAATCCTACTCTAACTGCTGCCTAACCCTAACCACAACCTAATCCTAACCCTTCATTATTTGTTGCCTAACCCTAACCGCATCCACATACTAACACTACCCTAACTACAGCCTAACCCTAACCACAGCCTAATCCTAACCCTACTTTATCTGCTGCCTAAAACTAACAGCATCCAAATCCTAATCCTACTCTAACTGCAGCCTAACCCTATATTTTGTGTGATGTAGGCCATCACCATTTTAGTTGCCCTTCTTTGTACGGTCTCTAACGTATTAATATCCTTCTGAAGATATGGCCTCCAGAACTGAACACAGTGTTCTAGATGAGGCCGTACCAATGACCTATACAGTGGCATTATTACTTCTTTCTTTCTGCTGCCGATTCCTCTCCTAATGTAGCCAAGCATCTGACTAGCCTTCCTCATTGCTTTGTTACATTGCTTACCTGCCTTTAAGTGAAATAGTGACTCCTAGATCCCTTCCCTCCTCAGTAGTTTCCAGTATAGTGCCATTAATACTATATTTATCCTTTGGATTTTTGAGACTCAAATGGAGGATTTTGCATTTTTGGGCATTAAACTGTAATTGCCACACTCTTGACCATTCAATGAGAATACCTAGATCCTCAATCATTTTTTTACCCCTCCAGGTGTCTACCCTGTTGCATACCTATGTGTCATCTGCAAAAAGGCATACTTTCCCTTTAATGCCATTTACAATGGCAGGGACAAAGGCAGATTTACATGCAGATGGCTAGTATAATTGCTTCATTTACTATTGTTTTTTGTAAGATTTAATTGTAAGTGTAAGATATAGCTTTCATTATTTAGATCATTGTAAACTGTGTAATCCTTTTGCATCATATCAATGTCTCTGTCTCTGTTGCCCTGGGGGAAAACCTTGCCTCTCTGCTAGGACAATGTACAATATTTTCAGAAGAGGACCATACTGTACATCAAGGTACCTCCACTGTGTATGCATTGCACCAACTCCACTCCGTAAGTTACAAGGGTATCACACTTGTAGTACAGATAAAATAACTAATCCACAAGGGGGTACAAATGTGTCTTCTCCTGCAGCCACTCCCAGCACCAGTGCCTGCCAGGATCACTCACTGCTAATTTCATTAACATGTGATAATGGTAAGTAGTTGCAGTTCTCATGCAACGCATTACTATAATACATGGCGCCTTTCCAGTAGAGATGAGCGCCGGAAATTTTTCGGGTTTTGTGTTTTGGTTTTGGGTTCGGTTCCGCGGCCGTGTTTTGGGTTCGACCGCGTTTTGGCAAAACCTCACCGAATTTTTTTTGTCGGATTCGGGTGTGTTTTGGATTCGGGTGTTTTTTTCAAAAAACACTAAAAAACAGCTTAAATCATAGAATTTGGGGGTCATTTTGATCCCAAAGTATTATTAACCTCAAAAACCATAATTTCCACTCATTTTCAGTCTATTCTGAATACCTCACACCTCACAATATTATTTTTAGTCCTAAAATTTGCACCGAGGTCGCTGTGTGAGTAAGATAAGCGACCCTAGTGGCCGACACAAACACCGGGCCCATCTAGGAGTGGCACTGCAGTGTCACGCAGGATGTCCCTTCCAAAAAACCCTCCCCAAACAGCACATGACGCAAAGAAAAAAAGAGGCGCAATGAGGTAGCTGACTGTGTGAGTAAGATAAGCGACCCTAGTGGCCGACACAAACACCGGGCCCATCTAGGAGTGGCACTGCAGTGTCACGCAGGATGTCCCTTCCAAAAAACCCTCCCCAAACAGCACATGACGCAAAGAAAAATAAAAGAAAAAAGAGGTGCAAGATGGAATTGTCCTTGGGCCCTCCCACCCACCCTTATGTTGTATAAACAAAACAGGACATGCACACTTTAACCAACCCATCATTTCAGTGACAGGGTCTGCCACACGACTGTGACTGATATGACGGGTTGGTTTGGACCCCCCCCAAAAAAGAAGCAATTAATCTCTCCTTGCACAAACTGGCTCTACAGAGGCAAGATGTCCACCTCATCATCATCCTCCGATATATCACCGTGTACATCCCCCTCCTCACAGATTATCAATTCGTCCCCACTGGAATCCACCATCTCAGCTCCCTGTGTACTTTGTGGAGGCAATTGCTGCTGGTCAATGTCTCCGCGGAGGAATTGATTATAATTCATTTTAATGAACATCATCTTCTCCACATTTTCTGGATGTAACCTCGTACGCCGATTGCTGACAAGGTGAGCGGCGGCACTAAACACTCTTTCGGAGTACACACTTGTGGGAGGGCAACTTAGGTAGAATAAAGCCAGTTTGTGCAAGGGCCTCCAAATTGCCTCTTTTTCCTGCCAGTATAAGTACGGACTGTGTGACGTGCCTACTTGGATGCGGTCACTCATATAATCCTCCACCATTCTTTCAATGTTGAGAGAATCATATGCAGTGACAGTAGACGACATGACCGTAATCGTTGTCAGGTCCTTCAGTCCGGACCAGATGTCAGCATCAGCAGTCGCTCCAGACTGCCCTGCATCACCGCCAGCGGGTGGGCTCGGAATTCTGAGCCTTTTCCTCGCACCCCCAGTTGCGGGAGAATGTGAAGGAGGAGATGTTGACAGGTCGCGTTCCGCTTGACTTGACAATTTTCTCACCAGCAGGTCTTTCAACCCCAGCAGACTTGTGTCTGCCGGAAAGAGAGATCCAAGGTAGGTTTTAAATCTAGGATCGAGCACGGTGGCCAAAATGTAGTGCTCTGATTTCAACAGATTGACCACCCGTGAATCCTTGTTAAGCGAATTAAGGGCTCCATCCACAAGTCCCACATGCCTAGCGGAATCGCTCCGTGTTAGCTCCTCCTTCAATGTCTCCAGCTTCTTCTGCAAAAGCCTGATGAGGGGAATGACCTGACTCAGGCTGGCAGTGTCTGAACTGACTTCACGTGTGGCAAGTTCAAAGGGCATCAGAACCTTGCACAACGTTGAAATCATTCTCCACTGCACTTGAGACAGGTGCATTCCACCTCCTATATCATGCTCAATTGTATAGGCTTGAATGGCCTTTTGCTGCTCCTCCAACCTCTGAAGCATATAGAGGGTTGAATTCCACCTCGTTACCACTTCTTGCTTCAGATGATGGCAGGGCAGGTTCAGTAGTTTTTGGTGGTGCTCCAGTCTTCTGTACGTGGTGCCTGTACGCCGAAAGTGTCCCGCAATTCTTCTGGCCACCGACAGCATCTCTTGCACGCCCCTGTCGTTTTTTAAAAAATTCTGCACCACCAAATTCAAGGTATGTGCAAAACATGGGACGTGCTGGAATTTGCCCATATTTAATGCACACACAATATTGCTGGCGTTGTCCGATGCCACAAATCCACAGGAGAGTCCAATTGGGGTAAGCCATTCCGCGATGATCTTCCTCAGTTGCCGTAAGAGGTTTTCAGCTGTGTGCGTATTCTGGAAAGCGGTGATACAAAGCGTAGCCTGCCTAGGAAAGAGTTGGCGTTTGCGAGATGCTGCTACTGGTGCCGTCGCTGCTGTTCTTGCGGCGGGAGTCCATACATCTACCCAGTGGGCTGTCACAGTCATATAGTCCTGACCCTGCCCTGCTCCACTTGTCCACATGTCCGTGGTTAAGTGGACATTGGGTACAACTGCATTTTTTAGGACACTGGTGAGTCTTTTTCTGACGTCCGTGTACATTCTCGGTATCGCCTGCCTAGAGAAGTGGAACCTAGATGGTATTTGGTAACGGGGGCACACTGCCTCAATAAATTGTCTAGTTCCCTGTGAACTAACGGCGGATACCGGACGCACGTCTAACACCAACATAGTTGTCAAGGCCTCAGTTATCCGCTTTGCAGCAGGATGACTGCTGTGATATTTCATCTTCCTCGCAAAGGACTGTTGGACAGTCAATTGCTTACTGGAAGTAGTACAAGTGGGCTTACGACTTCCCCTCTGGGATGACCATCGACTCCCAGCAGCAACAACAGCAGCGCCAGCAGCAGTAGGCGTTACACGCAAGGATGCATCGGAGGAATCCCAGGCAGGAGAGGACTCGTCAGAATTGCCAGTGACATGGCCTGCAGGACTATTGGCATTCCTGGGGAAGGAGGAAATTGACACTGAGGGAGTTGGTGGGGTGGTTTGCGTGAGCTTGGTTACAAGAGGAAGGGATTTACTGGTCAGTGGACTGCTTCCGCTGTCGGCCAAAGTTTTTGAACTTGTCACTGACTTATTATGAATGCGCTGCAGGTGACGTATAAGGGAGGATGTTCCGAGGTGGTTAACGTCCTTACCCCTACTTATTACAGCTTGACAAAGGGAACACACGGCTTGACAAATGTTGTCCGCATTTCTGGTGAAATACTTCCACACCGAAGAGCTGATTTTTTTGGTATTTTCACCAGGCATGTCAACGGCCATATTCCTCCCACGGACAACAGGTGTCTCCCCGGGTGCCTGACTTAAACAAACCACCTCACCATCAGAATCCTCCTGGTCAATTTCCTCCCCAGCGCCAGCAACACCCATATCCTCCTCATCCTGGTGTACTTCAACACTGACATCTTCAATCTGACTATCAGGAACTGGACTGCGGGTGCTCCTTCCAGCACTTGCAGGGGGCGTGCAAATGGTGGAAGGCGCATGCTCTTCACGTCCAGTGTTGGGAAGGTCAGGCATCGCAACCGACACAATTGGACTCTCCTTGTGGATTTGGGATTTCGAAGAACGCACAGTTCTTTGCGGTGCTACTGCTTTTGCCAGCTTGAGTCTTTTCATTTTTCTAGCGAGAGGCTGAGTGCCTCCATCATCATGTGAAGCTGAACCACTAGCCATGAACATAGGCCAGGGCCTCAGCCGTTCCTTGCCACTCCGTGTGGTAAATGGCATATTGGCAAGTTTACGCTTCTCCTCCGACAATTTTATTTTAGGTTTTGGAGTCCTTTTTTTACTGATATTTGGTGTTTTGGATTTGACATGCTCTGTACTATGCCATTGGGCATCGGCCTTGGCAGACGACGTTGCTGGCATTTCATCGTCTCGGCCATGACTAGTGGCAGCAGCTTCAGCACGAGGTGGAAGTGGATCTTGATCTTTCCCTAATTTTGGAACCTCAACATTTTTGTTCTCCATATTTTAATAGGCACAACTAAAAGGCACCTCAGGTAAACAATGGAGATGGATGGATACTAGTATACAATTATGGATGGACTGCCGAGTGCCGACACAGAGGTAGCTACAGCCGTGGACTACCGTACTGTACTGTGTCTGCTGCTAATATAGACTGGATGATAATGAGATGTAGTATGTATAAAGAAGAAAGAAAAAAAAAACCACGGGTAGGTGGTATACAATTATGGACGGACTGCCGAGTGCCGACACAGAGGTAGCTACAGCCGTGGACTACCGTACTGTACTGTGTCTGCTGCTAATATAGACTGGATGATAATGAGATGTAGTATGTATAAAGAAGAAAGAAAAAAAAAACCACGGGTAGGTGGTATACAATTATGGACGGACTGCCGAGTGCCGACACAGAGGTAGCTACAGCCGTGGACTACCGTACTGTACTGTGTCTGCTGCTAATATAGACTGGATGATAATGAGATGTAGTATGTATAAAGAAGAAAGGAAAAAAAAACCACGGGTAGGTGGTATACAATTATGGACGGACTGCCGAGTGCCGACACAGAGGTAGCTACAGCCGTGGACTACCGTACTGTGTCTGCTGCTAATATAGACTGGTTGATAATGAGATGTAGTATGTATAAAGAAGAAAGAAAAAAAAACACGGGTAGGTGGTATACAATTATGGACGGACTGCCGAGTGCCGACACAGAGGTAGCTACAGCCGTGGACTACCGTACTGTACTGTGTCTGCTGATAATATAGACTGGATGATAATGAGATGTAGTATGTATAAAGAAGAAAGAAAAAAAAACCCACGGGTAGGTGGTATACAATTATGGATGGACTGCCGAGTGCCGACACAGAGGTAGCTACAGCCGTGGACTACCGTACTGTACTGTGTCTGCTGCTAATATAGACTGGATGATAATGAGATGTAGTATGTATAAAGAAGAAAGAAAAAAAAAACCACGGGTAGGTGGTATACAATTATGGACGGACTGCCGAGTGCCGACACAGAGGTAGCTACAGCCGTGGACTACCGTACTGTACTGTGTCTGCTGCTAATATAGACTGGATGATAATGAGATGTAGTATGTATAAAGAAGAAAGGGGAAAAAAACCACGGGTAGGTGGTATACAATTATGGATGGACTGCCGAGTGCCGACACAGAGGTAGCTACAGCCGTGGACTACCGTACTGTACTGTGTCTGCTGCTAATATAGACTGGATGATAATGAGATGTAGTATGTATAAAGAAGAAAGAAAAAAAAAACCACGGGTAGGTGGTATACAATTATGGACGGACTGCCGAGTGCCGACACAGAGGTAGCTACAGCCGTGGACTACCGTACTGTGTCTGCTGCTAATATAGACTGGTTGATAATGAGATGTAGTATGTATAAAGAAGAAAGAAAAAAAAAAACACGGGTAGGTGGTATACAATTATGGACGGACTGCCGAGTGCCGACACAGAGGTAGCTACAGCCGTGGACTACCGTACTGTACTGTGTCTGCTGCTAATATAGACTGGATGATAATGAGATGTAGTATGTATAAAGAAGAAAGAAAAATAAAACCACGGGTAGGTGGTATACAATTATGGACGGACTGCCGAGTGCCGACACAGAGGTAGCTACAGCCGTGGACTACCGTACTGTACTGTGTCTGCTGCTAATATAGACTGGATGATAATGAGATGTAGTATGTATAAAGAAGAAAGAAAAAAAAAGCCACGGGTAGGTGGTATACAATTATGGACGGACTGCCGAGTGCCGACACAGAGGTAGCTACAGCCGTGAACTACCGTACTGTGTCTGCTGCGACTGGATGATAAATAATGATATAAAAAATATATATATATCACTACTGCAGCCGGACAGGTATATATTATATAATGACGGACCTGCTGGACATTGTCTGTCAGCAGAATGAGTTTTTTATTTTATAGAATAAAAAAACACCACACAAGTCACACGACGTGTGTTTAACTTTTACAGGCAGACATTCACAATACAATATAGTATACTATATACTGGTGGTCAGGTCACTGGTCAGTCACACTGGCAGTGGCACTCCTGCAGAAAAAAAGTGTGCACTGTTTAATTTTAATATGTACTCCTGGCTCCTGCTATAACCTAACTGCTCCCCAGTCTCCCCCACAATTAAGCTGTGTGAGCACAGTCAGATATTATACATAGATGATGCAGCAGCACACTGGGCTGAGCACAGATATGGTATGTGACTGAGTCACTGTGTATCGTTTTTTCAGGCAGAGAACGGATTATATTAAATAATATAAAACTGCACTGGTGGTCACTGGTCAGTCACTAGTATAACTAACTAATACTATCAGCAAAATTCTGCACTCTCTGTCTGAGTACTCCTCCTAAGCTCCAGTAAATGAAGTGTCACTGTCTCACTCTGTCACTATAACTAACTAATACTATCAGCAAAATTCTGCACTCTCTGTCTGAGTACTCCTCCTAAGCTCCAGTAAATGAAGTGTCACTGTCTCACTCTCACTCTCCTATCTATTTCTTCTCTAAACGGAGAGGACGCCAGCCACGTCCTCTTCCTATCAATCTCAATGCACGTGTAAAATGGCGGCGACGCGCGGCTCCTTATATAGAATCCGAGTCTCGCAATAGAATCCGAGCCTCGCGAGAATCCGACAGCGTCATGATGACGTTCGGGCGCGCTCGGGTTAACCGAGCAAGGCGGGAAGATCCGAGTCGCTCGGATCCGTGTAAAAAATCATGAAGTTCGGGCGGGTTCGGATTCCGAGGAACCGAACCCGCTCATCTCTACTTTCCAGCTCTAAATAAACAAAACAGTCTCCTGACTACACAGTGACTAGGACTTGCTCTTTATTGACAGTCTTTTTCTGTCAGCATTAACTAGGTTGGTTATCCTGACTTCCCCAGGCTGAGACCAAGTTTTCCGACAGCGTCAACTGTATTATCGCTTTGCAGTCACCTGATCAAAAAATAATTGCAGCATGCTAACACATCCAACTGTCATTGCCCGGCCCGGCCTAACAGCCACAGTCAATTATTTGGCTTCATATACATACAGAAAATTTAACATGTAAAAGGAAAAAAACAAACATATTTTTGCTATCTAATGTTTTGACTTGTGAGATGTCACTGTTATGTATGAAGTGTCCATCCTTTACACGGGATCCGGACTGAAAGGTCGACAATGTCTAGGTCGACCACTATTGGTCGACAGTAACTAGGTCGACAGGGTGTCTAGGTCGACAGGGTATTTAGGTCGACATGTTCTAGGTCGACAGGTCAAAAGGTCGACATTAGTTTTTCACAATTTTTTTCTTTTTTTGAACCTTTTCATACTTAACGATCCACGTGGACTACGATTGGAACGGTAATCTGTGCCGAGCGAAGCGGTAGCGGAGCGAAGGCACCATGCCCGAAGCATGGCGAGCGAAGCGAGCCATGCGAGGGGACGCGGTGCACTAATTGGGGTTCCCGGTCACTCTACGAAGAAACGACACCAAAATAACATTAAAAACTCATGTCGACCTTTTGACCTGTCGACCTAGAACATGTCGACCGAAAGACCCTGTCGACCTAGACACCCTTTCGACCTAGTTACTGTCGACCAATAGTGGTCGACCTAGACATTGTCGACCTAGTTACTGTCGACTTTCAATACCACACCCCTTTACACACAGGACTCTGCAGTGTTGTGTGTCGCTAACAGATCATTTACATTTTTATGCTTTGCAAAATGGGACAGAATGTCACACTGGAAAATGTCATGGCTGGCACAGCGGTGACTGATGGTGAGGAGATAGGGGGTCACAGTGTTGGAGGAGGTGCTGAGTCTTCAACAAGCCAGAGTTACCATAATAATCCGCTCTCCTTACCCAGAGCTCATAAAGTGTTTTCTATCATAATGATAAAGTGCAACTTGTTCACTGTGGTATTACTAGAAACTGTAGCGAGCCCTGGAGGGGACGAATTTCACCAAATTTGGGTTAAAAATGTTTAAAAACACAAAAAAACTATTTTTTTTGTGTCTGACTTTTGACCCTGTCTTACTTTTAATCCTGTTTATCGTTTGACTGTCAACCACATGGTGTCTACCTAATGACTGTCTATCTTTTAACTGTCTATGTGCTATACCACCCCCGTTCAGGCAGGGGGCTTCTCTTGTTTTGTGGGGTCTGCAGTGCAATCGCAATTGAACCCAGTTGGAGTTCTGGCAGTCATACAGTCCAGGTGGGGCTGCAGTCAAAGACCATTGCAGGCTTGGAAGCCACTGGTGGCTAGAAAGCCAGGTTCTTCCCTGTAACAGACAGAGTAGACCCGGCAAAACAGTGAAGTCAGCAGCAGCGCATCCATCTTACCAGTCGCAGCCATGTGAGACGTCATGTGGCCGCCCCGAAAAAATGGGCAGGACCCGCGACTGCATCTCCTGGGCCATGCATGTGCAGGACAGGCCCTGCGCACTGGCCTGAAAATCAGCCAGATGTGATCACATCGCTGATGCGATTCTTGCTGAATAAGGCCCTTTATACAGTAGGATCTGGGACTCAGGGTCAACAGTGTCTAGGTCGACACCTGTTGGTCAACAGTGAGTAGGTTGACATAGGAAATAGGTCGACACGTCCAGTAGGTCGATATGAACAAGGTCGACATGAGCTTTTTATGTTTTTTTGGTGTCATTTTCTTCATAAAGTGACCGGGAACCCCACTTAGTGCACCGTGTCCCCTTGCATGGCTCGCTTCGCTTGCCATGCTTTGGGCAATGTGCCGTGCTCCACTACCACTACGCTCCGCACAGGTTACCGTTCCCAATTGTAGACCACATGGATCGGAAAGTATGAAAAAGTTCAAAAAAAATATGTGAAAAACTCATGTTGACTTTTTTCCATGTTGACCTAATGGCGTGTCGACCTACCCACTGTCGAACTATAGGTGTCGACCTAAAGTGTGTCGAGCTAGACACTGACAATCCAGAGTCCGGATACCTATACAGTAATATGCAAAAGTTTTAGGCAGGTGTGGAAAAAATGCTGCAAAATCAGAATGCTTTCAAAAATAGAAGTGTTAATAGTTTATTTTTCTCAATTAACACAATGCAAAGTGAATGAACAGAAGAGAAATCTAAATCAAATCAATATTTAGTGTGACCACCCTTTGACTTCAAAACAGCATCAATACACTTGCACACAGTTTTTGAAGTAAATCTGCAGGGGGGCTTGTTCCAAACGGGTGTAGTAGGGTATGCCGGTGGGCGGGCTCCCGGCGGCCAGCATATCGGCGCCGGAATCCTGACTGCCGGCATACCGACAGCTGGGCGAGCGCAAATGAGCCCCTTGCGGGCTCGCTGCGGGCACAGTGGTGCGCTACGCGTGCCACACTATCTATTCTCTCTCGAGGGGGTCCTGGACCCCCAAGAGGGGGTAAAGGCGTTGGTATGTCGGCTGTCAGAATTCCGGCACCGGTATAATGTGCGCCGGGATCCTGACAGACGGCAAATATCTTGGAGAACTAACCACAGATCTTCTGTGGATGTACTGTAGACTTGCTCAAATCCTTCTGTCTCTTCATGTAATCCCAGACAGATTCAATGATGTTTATATCAGGCCTGTCATCACTTCCAATACTTCTTGTTCTTCTATATGCTGAAGATAGTTCTTAATGAGATTGGCTGTGTGTTTGGGGTTGTTGTCTTACTGCAGAATACATTTTAGAGCTAATCAGACACCTCCCTGAAAAAAACTTATCATAAACTTTAGACCTTTGTATTAGAGGACGTACTAGCAGGGACGTGCAGGCAGGGGAGGCACTGTGCAGGCAGGGGAGGCAGTGCCTCCCCTGTCATTCATGATTAAAATAATACAAGGAAGATACTTATGACACATATTATGTGTCATAAGTATCTTCGTTATAATATTCTAATCATTTTGAGACATGTGAATAGTATAGGAGGCACTGATAACAGTGCCTCCCGTTGTAAATGTTATTGAGCATAAAGTGGGGGGCGGGGCCAAGGACTGGGCTGCAAAAGCCTATTGAAAAAACGACGATACAGCAGCACTAGTAGAAGTGCCTCTGGGACAGGGCCTGATGTGATTGGACAGCGGATCCAGGGATGGATCCGCTGGTCCAATCACCCACACGCTGCGGCGTCGCTCACCTCCCTCTCCTCCTGTCCTGTCATCGCGGCGCGTTAGCCTCCATGACCCCAGCTGGAATGTGAGGTGGCCGCTTGCTGCTGATCCACACCTGGCAGAGGGTCGGAACCTTCCGCCTCCCTCCCCCATGTAGTTGTCTCCCCTGCGGCGGCCCGATGATTACAGAAGCCACCTGCTGCCTCCGCCGGCAAGAGAGGAAACACCCTGGTGTCCAGGAAGTTGCACCTTGATCTGATCCGAGGTTCGTCTTTCTCTCTCTCTCCCCCTCTCCCTCTCTCTCTCTCTCTCTCTCTCCCCCTCCCTCCCTCCCTCCATGGTAAATGTATTTTTATTTTCTTTGTTCTTAAGTAGCTCATTTCTGTACTCCTTCCCCCTACTTCTCTTTCTCATCTGTTTCCCATTCCCTGTGTCTTTCTTTGGGCGGGATGTACTAACCTCCCCCGCAGCGTTAAATGCCTTTCTCTGCTCTCCCAAGACATCTCAGTAACCTGGCTCCTCCCCGTCCTGGCGCTGCTATTCGCTCCTGTTGTTTCCGCATCACAGCTACCTCTCAGGATGCTGTGATATGAGCACATGCGTCGCCAGTGAATACCAAGGCTCAGCGCGGCATCCACAATGCTGAGTCCTGAGTGGTTGCGGTGGTGAGGAGGTGGTGCATGTGAACAACAAAAAGCGAATAACAGCGCTGGGACGGGGAGGAGCCAGGTTACCGAGGAGATGTCAGGGGAGCGCAGAGAAAGGCAATTAACGCTGCCGGAGAGGTTAGTACACCCCGCCCTTTCTCACCTGTTTATCCTCTCTCCTCTCTTGTTTTTTTCTCTCCTTTTTTCTCCCCTACAGGTACCCCTATTGGATTCTAAGGGACAAGTTGACATGATTCTCGGCATGGGATGTAGGTAAGTAATCTCTCATTTTTACAGGTACCCCTATTGGATTCTATTGGACAAGTGGACGTGATTCTCGGCGTGGGATGTAGGTAAGTATGTGTGAGTGCGTAAGTGTGTTTTAATAAATTTTTACTTTCACGGTGTGTGTTGTGTTTTTATTTGGGTATTTTTTTTGTAGAACTACAGGTACCAATGGACCCGTTATTTCCCTGCATGCTGGTACTTGTGGTTCTCCAAGTACCAGCAAGTGGGGGAGGCTTGCTGGGCCTTGTAGCTCCACAACAAAAACAATATCCTTTTTTATTTACACACTTATGGCTATCAGCCCGGCACCCACCGCCCAGGGGTGCTGGGGACAGTCTCGGGTTTCACACCTGGCCCTTGGGTGCCTGAAGGGGGGGGACCCCTTGATTTAAGTGGTCCCCACTCCTCCAGGGAACCCCGGCCAGGGGTGACTAGTTGGGGGGGTAATGCCACGGCCGCAGGGACCAATATAAAAGTCTCCCCCGGCTGTGGCATTATCTCTCTGGCTAGTGGAGCCCGGTGCTGGTTTTAAAAATACGGGGGAACCCTACATATTTTGTCCCCCATATTTTTGGAACCAGGACCGGACTAAGAGCCCGGTGCTGGTTGTCTAAATATGGGGAACCCCTGTCCAATTTTTTCCCCAGTATTTAAACAATCAGGCCCGTCTCAAAGAGCCTGAGGCTGGTTATACTTAGGAGGGGGGAAACACGCATTTCTTTTTAAATTTTAACCCATTCACACCCTTTTCCACAGATCAGCCTGCACGGATCTCACTGATCCCTGCATGACTATCACAACACGCCAACAAAAAGCAGGTTTATTTGAAAGCTCAATTTTATTACGAATTCCATGCTTTCCCGGCAGTGTTTGGCTATTGTCGGCAGTGATTGAGAATACAAATTCTTAGTAAATTACAGAGGTCTATTAAATAACAGCCGTGTTTGACCATTTTTGTGCGGTCGGCAGTGTATCTCAATACGAACAGCCCCAACACTGCCAAGATTTGTGTTTAGTAAATTCCCGAGATCAC
The DNA here is from genome assembly GCF_028390025.1 of Pseudophryne corroboree. Taxonomy (NCBI): domain Eukaryota; kingdom Metazoa; phylum Chordata; class Amphibia; order Anura; family Myobatrachidae; genus Pseudophryne; species Pseudophryne corroboree. The sequence goes on from NC_086447.1 coordinate 112,010,369, forward strand.
ACTTAGAAAAAAAAGCCAATTAGAATGAAATCGGGACCTTAGTAAATATACCCCAGTGAGACCAGTCTGGCCAGAGGGGGAGAGGGGCCATGATCCTCTGCTTCTCCCCTCTTCTGTCACTCTCTCTCTCGCGTACCCAGATTTCTGTTCAGGCTACTCTTGTCACCGGCGATCCCCGCAGTTCTACGCCCAGGTCCATGTAAGTAAATTCCAATATAATTGTCATTCACTGTTTGTTCCCATCACCCTTTACATCTCTCTTTTACACTCTCACCTGCTGCTACTGCTGTTACCCTTTCCCTGGTATCACCTTCTCCCTGTCACCCACTACAGCCACCCTTTCCCCGGCGTCACCCACTGCTGTCACCCTCTCCCTGGCGTTACCCTATCCCTGGCATCACCCACTGCTGTGACCCTATCCCTGGCGTCACCCACTGATGTCACCCTCTCCCTGGCGTCACCCACTGATGTCACCCCCTCCCTGGCATCACCCTCTCCCTGGCATTACCCACTGCTGTCACCCTCTCCCTGCTGTCACCCCCTCCCTGGCATCACCCTCCTAGTCATCCTCTCCCTGGTATCACCCACTGCTGCCACCCTCTCCCTGGCGACCCTCTCCCTGGCGTCACGCTCTTCTTGGCGTCATGCTCTTCCTGGCGTCATGCTTTTCCTGTCACCCTCTCCCTGGTGTCACCCGCTCCCTGTCACCCACTGCTGTCACCCTCTCTCTGGCGTCGCCCTCTCCCTGTCACCCACTGCTGGCTATTTTGTTGTCCAGGACTTCCATTAACTTAATAGCGCCGCATCCATGGTGCTATTAAGTTAATGGAAGCCCTGGACAACAAAATTGCATTCATGTCCTCCTCCCTCTCCCTTCCCAGTCCCAACACAGGATTCGGCGGACATTATAGCTGCAGTGCCTCACCAGCCACTGACCTCCCCACACGCCACTGCGTACTAGTACTGCCACTCACAGATTCTGTACTCTCTTCTCCATGTAACATGTTTGAATGTTTTTTTACATTGATCCACAAACTTCATCTTATGATTTTGATGGCTCTCTGTAAGTTGAATAAGGCTCACATCTCTCAGATCTCCATATATGTCTTTATTTCTAGTTCTGTTCAGCTGGTTTACTTACTTCAAGCTTTGTAGTTTGAAGCAACTTCACTTCCTCACAGACAAATTCATCTGTATTGTGAGTTCCATCCTGGTTGCATATACTGTAGGCACTGATTCACATAGGAGTATTATACAAGACTGACAATATTAACTTTCTATAAGGTTCTACTCTCGACTGCAAAATTGGGTGACCTGGTCACATTCACATCTAATCACTTGGTGACTGTGAGGAAATGAGAGGTCTGTGCAGAGCTTAAAGTGGTCCTAGAGAGGTGGTGGAACTACCCCCACCTAGCTGCACTCCGTTGTGGGTGCCATGCCCTAGCCCCTCCCCTTCTTGCCCACCTGACAGATGCCACACCCCTTGCCCCTCCCCATCTTGCCCACTTCACAAAACATTCATCTTTTTCTGTTTTGTTCTGTCAGTCCCTCCATTGGCAACCTGTATTTTAGAGCTTTCTATATAAAATACTTCCACATAATTCTATTAACCAAACTACACCAACATACATTTCTTCTCCTTTCTTACAATATCTCCCAGCTCACCTTTCTGTTCTGCACAAGGGTGGTCATTCCGAGTTGATCGCTCGTAAGCTGCTGCATTGCACACACTAGGCCGCCACCCTCTGGGAGTGTATCTTAGCTTAGCAGAATAGCGAACAAAAGATTAGCAGAACTGCTACTAAATATTTTCTTGCAGTTTCTGAGTATCTCCAGACCTACTCACAGATTGCGATCAGCTCAGTCCATTTAGTTCCTGGTTTGATGTCACAAACATGCTCTGCGTTCGTCCAGCCACTCCCCCATTTCTCCAGACACTCCCGTGTTTTTCCCTGACACGCCTGCGTTTTTTAGCACACTCCCTGAAAGCACTCAGTTACCACCCAGAAACACCCACTTCCTGTCAATCATTCACTAATCAGCAGTGCGACTGAAAAGCGCCACACAGAGAACAGCAAAACTACTAAGTGTTTAGTTCAATAACTAAGTGCATGCGCGCTGCGTACCATGCGCATGCGCATTTAGCAACAAATCGCAGTATAGAGAAAATTGGCAACGAGCGAACAACTCGGAATGACTACAGTAGATATAGAGCAGCTTTCCGTCAAAGTGACAGGTACCACACCCTCTTTCTCCTGGGGCACGCCCCCTTTAATATTAAATTATAGTGTTTGATATCGCTTTTATATAAAATTTGATATAAAATTTATAGAGTTCGATATTAAACTGTATTAAAAGATAATGGCTTTGAAAAGAATGTCACGTAACACCAGCCACAGAATGTCACGCAACGCAGCGCGTCACATCAAGTGGATGAAAGATGCATATTACACAGTGTTATAACCAGGTAGTTTTAGCGGCATTGATAAATATTATGGGTCGGTTAAAAATAAATTTAAAAGATCCGACGTAAGAAAGTGGTTACAAGAACAAGACGCATACATGTTGCACAAGCCGGCAAGAAAAAACTATAAAAGGAACATGATTTGTGTATCGGGTGTAAATCAACAGTGGCAATGCGATTTGGTTTCGCTGATAGATCTGTCAAAATACAACGATGGTATTAAATACATATTAACAGTCATCGATATATTCAGTAAGAGGGCATGGACTGAATGTCTGACCGCTAAGAATGACGCAACAGTCGCTAATGCTTTTGAAAAAATATTCCAGCGGGGTGCTGTGCCGATGAAGCTACAAACCGATAACGGTAAAGAGTTTCTAAACAGAAACCTAAAAAAGGTGTTAGAAAAATACGTTATAAATCATTTCACGACCAATAACGATGTGAAAGCGGCTATTATAGAGCGCTTCAATAGGACTTTAAAAAACACGAATGTGGCGCTATTTCACGGCAAAGAATACATACAGATATATAGACGTTTTACAAGAATTCATACGCAGCTATAATAACACATACCATAGAACGATTAAGTGCGCTCCAAACGATGTGAATGACTCTAACACATTGAGTGTCTTCAAAACGACCTACGGTGATTACTTTAGAAGTAAGAAAGCCCCCATTTGTTTAGGAATCGGTGACCACATCCATATTTCTAAATATAAGGGCATTTTCAGAAAGGCTACGAACAGAGTTTTTCTGAGGAGATATTTGTTGTACATAGTGTGAACACTAAAGGGCTTAAGCCGCTTTATAAGTTGACAGATCTGTACGGTGAAGTTATAACAGGTAGTTTTTACCCCGAAGAGCTTCAAAGCATACCAAAAAACTATAACAGGGTTTACAAAGTGGAAAAGGTTTTAAAAAATAAGACGGCCGAAAATACATGTTAGTCAAGTGGCGCGGGTACCCCGCAAAATTTAACAGTTGGGTCGCGGCATCGGTGATAAAAGACATATAAAGCTCATCACTATCTAAACAAGACAAGCGATGGATGACAAGTCGTTCCAAGAGGCGGGGGCGGGGATTTTAAAAATATACACTTTGGACGTATAATTTATTAAGTTTGATATTTATTTTCAGTTACAATGAAAATATAATCTGTTAGCGGATTCTTAAACGTTGTACTCCGCACTTCAAAAATATACCAAATACTTATAATTTACCCTGCTGTATTATGTGTATTGCATGAGTTCTAGTTGACACCGTGGATGGCTGCCACGATTCTGCTCTGCCATTGCATCCTTCCTTTTTATGCATACATGCACAATATGTCTAATATTTCGAGTCTATTGTACAGTTGCAAAGTGCAGTATGAACTCATATGTGTAATGTTTGCTACATTTTTACCCCTTCTTATACCCTGTATTCCCACATTCATGTTACTGCTTAGCGATGCATTGTACCACATAGAATCCCTAGTGTGCGTGAGTGCGCATGTTCAATAAAGTTGATTCTGATTCTATTAAAACTATTGTGTATTTAAATAAAAAAGATATATAAATTAAGATGTAATTTTGAGGCAATACATAGACCTGTAGGTGGTACTAATGTTCTTTTGCAGAGATTAACACATTGTGCACTTTAATAATAACCAGATGTTTTTGTTACATGCTTGGTGTCCATCAGGCATATTTTGAAATTTGCTCTGTCATCATTAATCATGCATGGCCACGGTCATTAAAATTAAGAATGCATGGTCATGGTCATTAAAATCAATACGCTTTTAAATCAGGAATGTGTGAAACCATTTGTGTTTCCGTACATATAAGAATGCATGGTCACGGTCATTAAAATCAATACTCTTTTAAATCAGTACCGTGTGTGACAATGGAATGTCAGAACCCATTTTTTTTTAGCTGTTGGAATGTGTGAAACCATCTGTTTCCGTACATCTAAGAAATTGTGTGACATGACATGATATTTTAACTGTTGTGCTGAAGTTAATATTAACAGTGGTGTATTTAACATAATAAATTGCTGATTATCTGTCAGATTTTCTATTATGTGCTACAACTTCAAAGCCATTATCTAGACTGTTGTTTCGTGACATCCTTTTCAAAGCCATTATCTTTTAATACAGTTTAATATCGAACTCTATAAATTTTATATCAAATTTTATATAAAAGCGATATCAAACACTATAATTTAATATTAAAGGGGGCGTGCCCCAGGAGAAAGGGGGTGTGGTACCTGTCACTTTGATGGAAAGCTGCTCTATATCTACTGACCACCAAGAACTGCATCTCTCTTACACATGCATTTCCTGCTCCCAGTGACAGGATTTTTTTTGTGCAGCACCCACTCACAAGACTTTTATTCACAAGACTTTTCTCTAGTCTCCAAACCTTTAAGTGTTCCCTGAGAATTCACCTCTTCAGGCAGCTTATCATATTCCAGAAACATTACCTCCATATGCTATTCTACCAAATTAGCTTTTACACAGTCAACATATAACATTAGATATTTTTTCTTCCTACACTTAGGGGTCTATTTACTAAGCCTTGGATGGAGATAAAGTGCATGGAGATAAAGTACCAGCCAATCAGCAAATACTTGGCATGTCACAGACTGTATTTGAAAAATGAAAGTTAAAAGCTGGTAGGTTGGGACTTTATCTCTGTGTGCTTTATCTCCATCCAAGGCTTAGTAAATAGACCCCTTAGACACATCACAGCTCTTCCCCGTGACACAGCTTTCCTTCATGCAGCTCTTTCCCCTGTTAACGCTCTTTTCTCACACATTTTATCCCTCACGCATCTCTTTCTCCCCAGGGGTGTATCTAGGGGTCTGAGCACCCATGGCAGTGTACGTTATTGGCACCCCCCCAGAAAGAGCATTGCAGTCTAGTGGCAGTTGCTGTGGTCGGGCTACAGTGCAGACCAAATTTGAAATAGGAGAGCCAAACCATCTGCCCCCGCAAACACTGCTCTACATCACCAGCTGTGACTCACTGTTAGGCCGAGATTTATCAAGCCTTGGAGAGTGATAAATTGCACAGTGATAAAATACCAGCCAATCAGCTCCTAACTTCCATGTTACAGGCTGTGTTTGAAAAATGACAGTTAGGAGTTGATTGGTTGGTATTTTATCACTGTGCAATTTATCACCCTCCACGGCTTTATTAATATGGCCCGTAGTATGAAGCTACTGGGAACTGAATGGTAGCAGCAGCAGACAGTACACTGAGTAGCGTCAGATCATGATCAGCCTGCCCCCCAGCCTCCACAGACTTTCATAGGCTAGCTTCTATAAGCTATCAGACAGAACTAATATGGGTTTAACATAACGCTTCTTGATGCAACGCATTGCGCTGGTCACTTGTATGGGACCGCTGACCTTTACTTTTTTTCTGCATTTTTTGTCTTCATTCAATAAGCGTACAAAGGGGGTCATTCCGAGTTGATCGCTCGATGCCGTTTTTCGCAGCGCAGCGAACAGGTTACTATTGCACATGCGTATGCACTACAATGCGCAGGCTCGTCGTACGAGTACAAAGCAGATCGTTGCTGGGCGATGGATTTAACGAAGAATCCATTCACACAGCCGATCGCAAGGAGTTTGACAGGAAGAGGGCATTTGTGGGTTGCAACTGACCGTTTTCAGGGAGTGTTTGGAAAAACACAGGTGTGTCCAAGCATTTGCAGGGCGGGTGTCTGACGTCAATTCCGGGACCAAAAAGACTGAAGTGATCGCAAGGGCTGAGTAAGTCCAGAGCTACTCAGAAACGGCAAAAAACCTTTTCTTCCCGCTCTGCTGCACAACCGTTTGCACACTTGCAAAGCGAAAATACACTCCCCCGTGGGTGGTAACTATGCGTTTGCACGGCTGCTAAAAGTAGCTAGCGAGCGACCAACTCGCAATGACTCCCAAAGTACTTAGGATTAGTATCTATGCTGATGCCACTTTACACTACATAATTTACCCCTCTTTACCCACACTACTACCCTTCACTACTGACGTCTTTATAACCTACATCACTGACCCCTCTTTACCCTACACTACATAACTCTATAACCAATGCTGCATTACTGACCCTTCTATACCCTATGCTACATCACTGACCCCTCATTACCATACAATACTGACCCCTCTATTCCCGCCATTAGCCGACAGTGGCTAGGTCGACACTAGAAATAGGTCGACATGACCATTAGGTCGACATACAAAAAGGTCGACATGAGTTTTTCAAATTTTTTTTACGTTTTCATACTTTACGATCCCTGTGGACTACGATTGGGAACAGTAACCTGTGCCGAGCACAGCGATAGTGGATGAGGCACCTTGCCCAAAGCATGGCGAGCGAAGCAAGCCATGCGAGGGGATACGGTGCACTAACTGGGGTTCATGTTCACTTTACGAAGAAAACGACACCAAAAGACATGAAATAACTCATGTCGACCTTTTTTCATGTCGACCTTGTTCATGTTGACCTAATGGCCATGTCGACCTATTTCTAGTGTCGACCTAGCCACTGTCGACCAATAGGTGTCGACCTAGACACTGTCGACCCTAAGTCCCATACCCCCTTACACGTTACTAACCCCTAGGATACACTACACTGTAAAACATGACTGTACAAACTCTCTGCACTATATCAAAGAGGGAGAATCATTGGGAAAAATCAGACAAAGTATTAAGTAGACCATAGGTTCTCAAACTCGGTCCTCAGGACCCCACACAGTGCATGTTTTGCAGGTAACCCAGCAGGTGCACAGGTGTATTAATTACTCACTGACACATTTTAAAGGGTCTACAGGTGGAGCTAATTATTTCACTTGTGATTCTGTGAGGAGACCTGGAAAACATGCACTGTGTGGGGTCCTGAGGACCGAGTTTGAGAACCTGTGAAGTAGACAACAAACATTGATGCTGTAGGTGAAGGAGAGAGCCCAGGAACAGTAAAGCACAGGGGAAAGAGGGAAGGAGAAGATATAGAAATATTGGAAAATAGTAAAAGATAAGGAGAAAGTAAGCAAAGTATTCTGACAAGACACACAAATATGGGGGGAGATCAGGTAGTGAGTTGTAGTATAGGGAAAAAATGCTTTAAGCAGCATTAGAACTGAGTTGGTAAATTTGTGCTGGCATTGTAGTGTTGACATTGTGACTGTTGACTTGCTCACTACATTTGATGGCCCACTTTATATACCTCTGCCAATCATTACTTAGGAGCATGGAGGTGGGTGCAATTACAGTACATTTGAGAGTGGCTCAGCTCAATCTGCGCACATACAGTATTACTCACTGGTAAAAAGATGTACAGGCTTCCTTATTAATCATCTAGCCTTAAAAGCAATATATTTTTTAAACTTAGCTTGTCAGCATCCCCAGCTGGAGATGTCGTTCTCCATATCAATACATTTAATTATGAACACTGCCACCCAACTTAAAGCTCTCATAAACACTCCCTCCCTGCAGAGCCGGCCCTAACCAATATGATGACCTAGGCTTGGCTTGTGCACCCTAGCACCGCCCTAGGCAAGATTTTGTCTGGTGCCCTCTAGCACCGCTGCTAGTTCCGCCTCTGACACTGCATCCCTTTCCCAGCACCATCACCCCTCACCCATAGCTGTCCTCATTTTGGTGTTCATATCCCCTATATATTAAATAGGAACAGTGTGCACATTCAAAGCAGAGCCTAAAAAGGAGTGTGTTCTTGCTGGGAAGGGGCATGACCACACAATAGTACCCCCAATTAAAATTACGCCACACAGTAGTGCAAATTTATTCATGCGATTGTGTCGCCTAATTCATGTTACATCACACAGTAGTACTACTTTACTTTATAAACGTTACTCCTCAGAGTAGTGCCCCTTATTCACATTGCACCACTCCATATAGCTCTTTATTTACATTAGACCACACAGTAGTGCCCTTTCTATACATTACGCCACACAGTAGAGCACCTTATACACATAATGCCACACATTAGTAATGCCTTTATACACATAATACTACACAGTAATGCCCCTTACACATATGTCACACATTATTAATGTCCTTATAAACATAATGCGCCTTACATATATGCCGCACATTATTAATGCCCTTATACACATAATGACACACATGTCCCTTTCACATATTCCCCACATTATTAATGCATTTATACACATAATGCCCCTTACACATATGCCTAACACTACTGCACAACCAACCCACCCACACACATTACTCACACGGCTGCTAACACTGTGACCTCAGCCTCTACTTGGATACAAATGTGTCCTCAAACATCTTGCTTCAATACGCCATGCAGCAGGAGATGCCTGGCATGAGTCCGCTGGAACCTCTGCTAACGTTGGGTGCCTTTTTCTTAAAGAAAATTATTTGCATTACTAGGATGCACAAGCAGCTTCTGCTGATTAAAATGATATGTGACATGCCTATATTCTGTGTGCGACTGTGACTGTAACTGCATACGAAATGCTATGTTACAGTGATTTCCAGGAATACACTGTAATGTAGCATTTAATGTGCAGATACAGCCACAGTCACACACAGAACATAGGCATGCCGTATATCATTTTAATCAGCAGAACCTGCTTCTGCCCCTAGGCATACCAAGTGCCCTAGGCATTTGCCTAGATGGCATATGCATAGGGCCGGCTCTGCCTCCCTGGGAACACTTAGCAGCTCTTACCCCCACTCCCTGGGTACACTTAGCAGCTCCCCCTCTCCATCCCTGAGCATAATTAGCTGCATCCTCCCCTCCCTGGGCACCCTTAGCAGCTCACAACCCCTCCCTGGGCACCCTTAGCAGCTCCCATCCCCGTGCACAATTAGCAGCATCTCCCCCTCCCTGGGCATTCTAAGCAGCTCCCAAACCCTCCCTGTGCACAATTAGCAGCATTCCCCCCCTCTCTGGACACCCTTAGCAGCTCCCAACCCCTCCCTGGGCACCCTTAGCAGCTCCCAACCCCTCCCTGGGCACAATTAGCAGCATACCCCCCTCCCTGGGCACCCTTAGCAGCTCCAACCCCTCCCTGGGCACAATTAGCAGCATCTCCCCCTCTCTGTACACCCTTAGCAGCTCCCAACCCCTCCCTGGGCACAATTAGCAGCATTCCCCCTCCCTGGGCATCCTTAGCAGATCCCAACCTCTCCCTGGGCACCCTTAGCAGCTCCTCCTCTCCCTCCCTGGGCACAATTAGCAGCATAACCCCCTCCCTAGGCACGATTAGCAGCACACCCCCTCCCGCCCTGGGTACAATTAGCAGCAGCCTCCACTCCCTGAGCACAATTAGCAGCCCCTCATCCCTCCCTATGTACGATTAGCAGCATCCCCCTCCCTCTCTGGGCACACTAAGCAGCCCCACCCCTCTTCCTGTGCACATTTAATACACATGCAACCATTGCCAGACAGGTTCCGCTGTCACCTGCCAGCCATACAGCTTGGACGTACCATGGCCGCAGTACCATAGGAACCCTTTTACTCACCATCACCAGTGTAAGTTTATTCATGCTTCCTGCATCTGCGCTTCCTTTGGCTCTGCCCCTAACTCTGCAAAGTGCCTGACATTGACTAGGTCTCCCGGGAGGGAAAGGAGATCTAGTTGTTGGTGGGAGGCCCTTACTGTAGTACTGCCTGCTCACCACATCTATCGATGTGGGAGGCGTGGTGCCGGCCATTTCGGCATGTAGTCAGTGTGAGTGACTCACTGTTCCATTCAATCAGGCAGCCTGGAAGGTGGGCCAGCAGAGGCAGAGTGCGTTCCACCTCCATATACAACTGACGGAACGCAGTTCCACTCTGTTCCAGCCCACTTTCCCCCCTGGGTCTGTGACAATTAATATAGCAATGCCTCATTTCCCTTGTCAAATATGTACTTTTTATACCCATAGCTGTATACATTCAATTTGTCTGTTCATTCTCCATAACATGTCCATTGCTGCTCACCCAATATTGTGTTTAAATCAATCTAAATATTGTTAATATATGCAATTGTGTTATGTTATATGTTACCCTTTAGATAATGTATTTATGTTAGACCTAGTTTCCTATTGTTTCCATACACCACAGTGGAAACTCAGAGGATGAGTCATATAAGGTACCATTGTCCCTTTTTGTTTACTCCCTATTGTCCAACAGTGAGCTGACCAGACATGGTGGCTCTCTGGCTGATGTAATCACCTTGCTTATAATATGTATTGTATTCTAATGCTGTAAGATCCTAAGACAAAGAAGTCACACACACCCCTGCAATGTAAAGCTTCTGGGGGTATAAGTAGAGCTACCCAGAGAGCTGAAGAGAGATTCTCTGCTCCAAGACTAAGAAGTAATGCTCTGTCAAGAGTTTGTGGTGGGATTTGTTTTGTGGAATTGGATTACAGAAGTGTGCTGAGCTGTTATAACCCATTATGTTTAATAAACCACTGTTGGTTTTTCATCCACCACTGTCACTGAGTGATTTGGAACCCAGTATCTTCACATTTGGTGGCAAGCATGGAAGCAATATATCACAGCAGAATGGAGGAAGCAACACAAACATACAAACATATCAAGAAGGGAGTCCTGCAAGAACTCAAAGTGGATACCAAGGAGTCCCTATTACAGGTGGGTTAAGTTCGAGGAGACCCAGATGGGTGGATTCCAAGAAAAGTACTTTAACAAATAACTTAAATATATAAATATGAATTTATTGTATACTAACTAAGGTTATTGTTCAATTCAGCAGATGTTCGGTCCAGCAATCACATCAGCATACTCAGGAGCCTCGCCCTCTTCATCTAGAGGCTGAGCTATTATTCAGATCATCCTGGCACTTCTGCAGTCAATGTTCATCCAGGCTGTCTAGGCTGCTTTAAGATTGACAATTTCTATTTTATATAGGCTGCAGAACTCTAGAGTAAGCTTATTTCATATGTACAAAGTGCAAATTAGGAAATATACATAAATGCTAAGAAACAGGAGGGGGCACTGTTGCCTTAAGTTTGAGTGTTAGAAATAACATAAAAATACAATGTGTAACATGGATATAGATTAACCCACAAGGTGAAACCCATTGTCTCAATATGAAGACGCACACATTCCAATGTTGACATATGTCTAACTCCAAACACTTGTCTTGTTTTTGTCTGTCTCATATAACCAGACAATGGACATTGCCCTTGCTTGTAAAATATACCTGTGTCAGGAATACTGACACAGACAGAACATATCAGTTTGTAATATATATATACTGTGTATATATATATATATATATATATATATATATGTCCCTCTTCTTGTTCTATTAAAAACACCATATTATTTATAACAAACACCAACCATCTTTCTAAAGCTATGACATAAAACACTCATATAGTAATCAAATGAAGTTAAAAACATGAATTGTATATAGTCAGTATACAATCTGACATGTAATGGGTAACTAGTACTATCTTCGGTATGTTTACTTATTCTGTTCTTTGTATTTGGTGCTAATAAAACACAGGAAAGCATGAGATTGATATAGTGAAACTTATATTTTTGAATCACTCCATACAGTCCCTAATTGGAAAATTAGCTCAATGGGACTTGGAGCACCCTTGTGATGAGAAGGAAGAGGAGGATATGGTCCAGGACTTGGCAGAGGGGACCAGTATTGGAACCAGGGCAGTGGAGCTTGCGAAAGGAAGTTCGTCAGCATATCGGCAGGCTGGGAAGCCGGATATGTAATTTATATTTACCAAGAGGCAGTACTTTTGGGAGTACTGGAATGAAGCTCAGCGGGTAATCAGCTGGTGGAGAGTATTCAGCATACAGGACAAATTGTGTCATCTGGGGAATGTGTTTAGGAACTACAGATGTGAAGCAGCCACATGGAATCTGCTGGGGGTGCCAGAGTTTGTGGAATTCAGGGAGGAAGTGATCGCCACAGTGGCCCAAATGACACAAAGAATACAATGTACACGGAAGGGCAAGTTCAGAGTAAATTGTCTTCCCGGACAGAGCCAGAGGAAGTGGCATTTGATTGGGGGTCCAGAACACCCCAGCATGGCGAGATCAGTGTTACAGGGTGGATGCTGAAAAGCACCATTTGCAACAGCTCTCTTATACCCAAGGGAAGAAGCTGCCCAGTGTTCTATACGGAAGGAAGCTAGTGTTGAAGTGAAGAAAGCAGTGCCCACAATCCAGGCACCCCAGGAGGAACTGTACTACAACGTCCCTTTTGCTGAGATGGAAGATGAGGACTTAGTGAGAGAGTGCCAAGAACTGTCTGCCCAGTATGGTACACTGGGGTAGGCTGACCTTGACCAAGTGGATGCAATGAAGCACTGCTTGCAACACCTTATGTCCTCCCTGGGGGAATGTCACAGTGAAACACTCGTAAAGTGCCAGCGAGACATTGAGGAAGAAGTCGCCATGGTCACCCTACCACTACTCCAGCAACAGAGCCTCCAAGGGAATCCTTCAGGTGAACAGGAAGGAGGAATTGACTTTTGCGGGGGAAGAGTTGAAAGACAGATTTTGCTACTTCCCTGCAGCCTAAGCTCAATTTGCCTTTGGTAATAGTGCAGGAGCCCCAACATGTTACTGCCATTGGGCAGATTTTGGGCATGCAATCCAGGGAGGGGGGAGGAGAGCCCCACACTGTATCTGGAGCCATGGCCGATCGCCAGCATGTGCCCTCCCTTATGCAATTGGCAAATTTATGTTTGGGACAGATGAATAAAATACCCACTCATGTGGGAGAAAAGTGCCAGAGGCGAGGGATGTAATGCACCACCAGGAGGGAACCTGCTCTCAGCCAGCATCCCACTATTTGCTTGTTCTCAGGTGGGAGACCACAGAACAAGTGGGAGAGGTACAGGCATTTACAAGTATGTTTTGGGCCCATAGTAATTTGCTACCAGGGACATATAATTGGAAATCTGGTGAGGAACTGAACAATTGTGGATTGCTAATCATAATTCCAGCAGACCCAAAAGGCTGGTCATTAGACTCTTCATGAAACATGGACCTCAGTCCTTTTGACCCAGGTGATGTTAACGTGCCAGCTAGTTTGTATTGCCAAGGCACAGGGCTTAAAAGTGGTGGAGGAACTTCTGAACTGCTAATCACCCTCTCACCAAACCTAAGAAAAGACTTACTGGATTGTCCCAACAGCCTTACTTGGACATTGAGGACTGAACCTACAACTTGCTGAGACATTGGGTCCAAAACGTGGGAGAGGAATGTGAGGATAATGTATTTATGTTAGACCTAGTTTCCTATTGTTTTCATATACAACAGTACACACTCAGAGGGTGAGTCATATAAGGTACCATTGTCCCTTTTTCTTTACTCCCCATTGTCCGACAGTGAGCTGACCAGACATGGTGGCTCTCTGGCTGATGTAATCACATTGATTAGAATATGTATTGTACAGTATTCCAATGCTGTAAAATCCTTAGACAAGGAAGACACACACACCCCTGCAATATAAAGCTTCTGGGAGTATAAGTAGAGCTACCCAGAGAGCTGAAGAGAGATTCTCTGCTCAAAGACTAAGAAGTAATGTTCTGTCAGGAGTTTGTGGTGGGAATTGTCGTGTGGAATTGGATTACAGAAGTATGCTGAGCTGTTTATAACCCATTCTGTTTAATAAACCACTGTTGATTTTTCATCTATCACCGTCCCTGAGTGATTTGGAACCCGGTGTCTTCACAGCGACCACAGTGTCACATTCTGGGAAGCCATTAATATCTTTGTAGGCTTCTGTATATCTTGTACCTTCACCTCACAGGTCATAAGATCACATTTGTATTCATCAGTTCTTTATCACCAACTTTAGACACACCTTTGTTCTCTGGAACTGTAACCCTTTGGGAAGACTTCGCTCTTTCAGACGGGTGGTCTTCAGTTTGCCGGCTGTCGGGATCCCGGCGCACAGTATACCGGCGCTGGAATCCCGACAGCTGGCATACCGACACTTTTTCTCCCTCTTGGGGGTCCACCACCCCCTTGGAGTTAGAATAAATAGCATCACGCCACCATGCCCGTAGCGTGGCGAGCACAGCTCTTTTGCGCTCGCCACGCTGTCGGTATGCCGGCGGTCGGAATCCCGGCGCTGGTATGCTGGTTGCCGGCAGCCCGGTCGCCGGCATACCATACTACACCCCTTCAGACATAATGTGAACCTAAATGTCACTGCAAGGTACCTTGCCCATTTTTGCAACACGGGGGGTGTGACTGGAGACCCTTGTGGCCACATGGACAATGGCAGCCGTGGCACTGAAGGGGTTAACCCTTAGCTGCCCGGCGCAATTATGAGGACAATGGGTGCTTGGCGCCATTTTTAAAAGTGCAATGTGCGCTAGGCGCCATGTATTTAAAAGTGTGTAAAAATGTATTTTAATGTGTGCCGCGGTCCCGGACCTCTTCGGTGACTGCGGCAATGAGTACATCCTCCTGATGCGCTGACCTGTGTGTGCGTGCCAGGGGAGAAGGGAGAGCCGCTGTGTGTGTGCTGAGGTCCTGGTGCTATGCCACCACTGGGGGAGCTCCCGGCGCTTCAGCCCATCGGAGGTGGCCAGCTGTGGCAGCCGGGATGAATGTCCCGGGCAGCAGTGGGGGTGCACAGCTGGACGAATCAACGCCGGACGCTGCGGCGAGGCCACCAAGTTCAGCGCCACACACCAGAGTGCGCCGCTCATGGGGGACCGGGCTTGCCGGCTCCCTAGCGGCAGTGGTGTGTGTAGGGTGTCGGTCGCTTGGGACTGGGAGCCACGGTCCCGACGCCTCAGCGCTCCAGGGGCACACAGAGCCACGGCGGCCAGGATGAGCATCCCAGGCTGCCAGGCTAAAGCAGGGGGTGTGATGCACGCTGCGGTGAGGCCACTGAGTGAGTGCCGCACTGGGGGACAGTGAGAGCCAGCTCGCTGAACTCCGGTGTCGGGCTCTATATACAGGCAGGCTGGAGGATTGAGGAAGCTAGCCCCATACCTCCAGCACTGAGAGAGCCCAAGCAGCCAGGCTGCAGCGCTAGGGGAGCCCAGCACTGAGCACTGGGCACAGTATTTAAAACAAAACAATGTATTCAAATGTAATAATATAATATATATTGTATGATGAGGCACTGCAGTGCCTGGGTATGTGGAGCCTGTGCAGGGCACAGGCTCAGTATATATTTAACAGACATGTAGGTGAAATGTATTTAATGTATTTAAAGGTAAAATGCACTTACTTGGTTGTTGTATCCCAGAAGGAGGAATCCATGGCTGTGCAGACTGATGGATTTCCCAAAACCTTTTCTTCAAAAATGGAATGCTTTCTCCTCCAGCCTCAAACTTAAAAGTAGCATTGGAAGAGAGAGGAAAAGCTCAGCTTTAAGACAAGCTGAGTGGTTTTCTGGAGCTCCATACGGATCACCCATAATGACCAGGAAACCAGTTGACCTTCGTACGGAACCGGTGAGACCCACAAGCCCCACCCTCTCTAGCAACAGACAAGTTTCCCAATATTCCCTAGCAGGGCCAGGATCCCAACGTCCCAGGAGGGGCGGCTTGGATAGCCTAGCGGATCGGCTAGCGGAATTAGGGGAAAGGGCAACGGAGCAAGAGCGCTTGATCATCATCAAGATGTGGCGTGATGAGCGGGCACCACAGGCTGTGGTATCCTGGGAGCCGTAGTCAGCTGCTGCACACAGATCGGGTCGTATACAGTTTGCCAAGTTTGCAGCGAGTGATGGGGATATTGATGGACATTTACAAGTTTTTGAAAGGACTTGCAAACTACATGACTTACCCAAGTCGGAGTGCATGACACACCTTGTGCCCACTCTGCATGAAGAGGTCTTTGAGGCCTATCGAGGAGTGGCCATGGAGGACTGTGGGGATTACGATGAAGTCACAAAGGCTCTCCTCCAGCGATTCTTCATCACTCCAGAGTTGTACAGGAAGAAATTTCGGGACTTGCCCAAGAATCCTAGCAGCACCCATGAGCAGTTCGCCACCCAGCTGCGGCAGTACGTGGTGAAGGATTCTGAAGCCACTGCATGGGACGCACTGATCAACCTTATCTGCAGGGAGCAGTTCTATCGCAGGTGCACCCCAAAAGCGAAGGAGTGGGTGCTAGACCGGGAGCCACCCAGCATAAAAATGGATGCCCAGTTAGCCGACAAGTATGTGGAAATGCGGTCACAGGGGCAGAGGCACCAAACCAGCAGCCAAAAGACTGTACCACCAGGGGGACACCCCTCTTCTTCTCATCACCTACCAAAGCAAGCATCTTCCAACCCGGGTGTTTTCAGCCAGCGACTGCCCCGTAGTGCCCCTGCCAGTAATCAGAGACCACCGTAGCCACGCCTGGACAAAAAGTACTATGACTGTGGGAAAATGTACCCTCTCCAGTCAGTCTGATGGAGTTTGGCGAGGAACAGGTGGACTCTGCAGAGAGTCACCTGTATGGCTAAGAAGCCCCCACAAAATATGTGGTGGCACCTGCAGCCGGTCCAAGTGGGGCCCCTGCAGGGCGAAGGCTTGAGAGACTCTGGGGCCTTCATCACCATTGTGAGCCCCCACCTTGTCGATCCCGCTGCAGTACTGCAGGGTTGCACTGCAAAAGTTACAGTGGCCGATGGGCTAGAGCGAGAAGTGCCCATGGCCAGAGTCTACCTCGACTGGGGAGTTGGACAAGTGCTGCGAGATGTTGCCATGATGGATGGCCCCCAACTGATGTCGTCTTGGGAAATAATTTTGGTGGATGAATCGTTACCGCCGTTGCAAACGCCATCACCCGGAGTCAAGCGACCAGACTACAGTCATCATCGTCTCTGCCAGCGCAGCCCAGCCCAGAGGAAAAGTCCACAGCGGCTAGACAACATCCAACCACAGCGTCAGGCAGCCCAGAGGTAAAGACCACAGTGGCCAGATCAGCACATCTGCCTAACCTGCCCTTTGCCTCTGATGGGACTACGTCCCCTAGCAACGCAGAGGATGTCGGTTCCAGTTAGTTGAATCCTGTGGGGGTGCCCAGTGATGCTCCTGTCCCTAGTGGTTTTCTAACTCTGGCGGTGAGTATGAGCGACCACCCTGACTCTACCATGACTGACCCCAACTTGACTGACCCCAACATTCCCTCTGTAGAGTGTCCAGATTTAGGAGAAAGTGAGGGCCACAGGCAGGAGTTTAGGGAAGCTTCACTCTCTGACCCACCCCCAGAAGGTATGAGGCGCCAAGCTGGTAGCAGTCTTGCTGGGATGGGGGCAGGGAGTGTGACCTGGTGGAAAGGGTTACTGTACCGGGTAACCAAGGTAGATGGGGATAGGCCAGTGCAGAAGCAAGTTCAACTGGTAGTTCCCAGGAGCTTTTGGGAGCAACTGATGTCAGTTGCACACGAAATCCCTTTGATGGGACAGCAGGGGAGAG
This sequence comes from Pseudophryne corroboree, assembly GCF_028390025.1. NCBI lineage: Eukaryota > Metazoa > Chordata > Amphibia > Anura > Myobatrachidae > Pseudophryne > Pseudophryne corroboree. The sequence continues at coordinate 112,028,229 of NC_086447.1, forward strand.
ACCGAACACTGAGGCACCTGACTCAGAACTTTTTTTGGCCCGGAGTGTCGGAATGACGTCCGGACCTACTGTAAGTCCTGTGATGTATGCCAACGGCTTGGACGCCTCAGTGGTCAGGCTCCCCTGAGGTCTTTGCCAATAGTCGGGGAACGTTTCCAACGAGTGGCCGTAGACATAGCAGGTCCCCTGCCTTTGCCCAGTAGATCGGGGAAGAGATACATCCTAACCGTGGTGGATTATGCTACCGGTATCCAGAGGCTGTGGCTCTGTCCGCCATCACTGCGGAAAAGGTAACGGATACTTTGCTAGGCATATTTAGTACAGTAGGGTTCCCCAGTGAGATCCTAACTGATCAAGGGACGCAGTTCATGAGTGATCTGGTCCAGTGTCTCTGGGCGAGGTGCGGAGTGCGGGAACTCCGCACTACCCCCTATCATCCCCAGACTAATGGACTTTGCAAGAGATTTAATGGCACTCTGAAGCAGATGCTATGGGCATTTGTTACTTCGGAGGGATGAGACTGGGAGCGATACCTGCCGCACCTCCTGTTTGCGTATCAGGAGGTGCCCCAGAAGTCAACCAGATTCTCGCCCTTCAAGTTACTATATGGCCGCAGAGTCCATGGACCTCTTGACCTGTTCCGGGAGTCTTGGGAGGGGGAGCTGACCCACCAGGATGAGTCCGTGGTGGAATATTTGTTGAAGCTCAGAGATCGGTTAGAGAATATCATGGGGCTAGCGCAAGCGAATCTTGCGGAAGCGCAGACCAAGCAAAAGACTTGATATGACCAGGGCGTGCATGCCCGGGTCTTCGGAGTAGGGCAGAAGGTGCTGGTTCTGGTGCCCACACGTCAGAACAAGCTCTAGGCTGCCAGGTCGGGCCTGTACATGGTTGCAAAATGCCTAAGTGACATCACCTGCATGGTGTCATTTGACAGTGATGGTAGGAGGCAGCGTACCTACCATGTAAACATATTAAAGGCATACCATGAGTGTGTGGAGTCGGTAGCCGCTGTGTGCTCCCTACCGATGGAGGAACCAGGAAAGAATCCCATTCCTGACCTCCTCGCAGATGCCAAGGGTGAGGGTGGTGTAAAGAAAGTAAGCTGGAGCAGTGAGCTTGGTAACCTCAAGAGGGAGCAGCTTGAGTCAGTGCTGCGGCCCTTTGAGGCCCAGTTCAGCAGGAAGCTCGGCCTGACTTCCCTACATGCCCATCACGTAGACACTGGTGAGCATAGGACAATTCGCGTCTCACCAGAGGCACAGGCGAGTATCTACCAAGAGGTGCAGGAGATGTTAGCGCTAGGCGTAATCACACGCTCCAACAGTCCCTGGGCCGCCTCCGTTGTATTGGTTCCCAAGAAGCACCGGACAACCAGGTTTTGCGTAGACTACCGCAGGTTGAACGAAGTGACCAAATCTGACGCCTATCCCCTATCCGGCATTGACGCGCTGTTAGACGAGTTGGCTGGCGCGAAGTACATCTCTACGTCTGACCTGAGCAAGGGGTATTGGCAGATACCAATGACCTCTGAGGCTCAGGAACAGTTTGCCTTCATCACCTCCTTTGGCTTGTTTGAGTTCAAAACCATGCCATTTGGGATGAAGAATGCGCCAGCCACCTTCCAGAGCGTGGTCTATGTCCTGCTGAAGGTGTTCAGAGATTTTGCCCAGGCCTACTTGGATGACATTGCTGTCTTCAGCCAAACCTAGGAAGATCATCTGAGGCACGTGGGGTTGGTGTTAAAGAGGATTCATTGGGCAGGACTGACCATCAGGGCAAACAAGTGCCAAATGGGGATGTCAGAGGTACAGTACCTGGGACACCGTGTGGGGGGAGGTAAGGTGAAGCTTGAACCAGTGAAGGTGGAGGCAATCCAAGAAAGGCCCCGGCCCACAACCCAGAGACAGGTCCTGGCTTTCTTAGGGATCGCAGGGTAATACAGACGTTTTGTCCCTGACTTTAGTTCCATGGCCAAACCCCTGACTGATCTGACTAAGAAGAAACTCCCCAAGATAGTTGACTGGACGACCGCATGTGAGTTGGCATTCCAGTCGTTGAAAACTGTTCTAGTACAAGCTCCAGTACTGATGGCGCCGGACTAAAGTAAAAACTTTGTTCTACGGACTGATGCGTCACAGTACGGACTCGGAGCAGTACTGAGCCAGGAGGGGCCGGATGGACAGGAGCACCCTGTGGCCTATTTGAGCAGAAAACTGCTACCGCTGGAGGTGGGGAATGCCACAATTGAAATGGAGTGCTTTGCTATTGTTTTGGCTGTGAAGAAGCTCCAGCCCTATTTGTATGGTCGCCATTTTACGGTGGTAACGGACCACAATCCATTACGGTGGCTTCAGCACACCACGGAGGAAAACGGCAGAATGTTGCGGTGGAGCCTTGCTCTTCAGGTTTATGACTTTCATATTGTCCACAAGCAAGGCAAGGCTCACAGCAATGCGGATGGACTGTCACATCTGGAGGAGCCTGAACCCCCAGAGAACTCCCGGTAACCCCAATAAGGACTGCGGGACCAGGGAACAAATTGTTGTGACATGGCTCCCTGTTTTTCCCGCTGGAATTGGGGGGGAGGAGTATGGCCCGGAGACCCTTGTGGCCACATGGACAATGGCAGCTGTGGCACTGGAGGGGTTAACCCTTAGCTGCCCGGCGCCATTATGAGGACAATGGGCGCTTGGCGCCATTTTTAAAAGTACAATCGGCGCTAGGCACCCTGTATTTAAAAGTGTGTAAAAATTTATTTTAATGTGTGCCGTGATCCTGGACCTCTCCGCTGACTTGTGTGTGCATGCCGGGAGACAAGGGAGAGCCGCTGTGTGTGTGCTGAGGTCCGGGAGCTATGCTCTCGGCACCTCAGCGCTAGGGATAAGGGAGAGCTGCTGCAGCCGGGAGATCCGCTCCCGCTGCAGCGCTCTGTGAGATGCTGCACACAGGGGACCGGGCTAGCCTGCTCCCTGTGTGGGGAGGGCACCCGAGTGCGCCGCTCATGGGGGATCGGGCTCCCTAGTGGTGGGTGTGTGTGTAGGGTGTCGGGTACTGGGGACCGGGAGCTATGCTCCTGGTGTCTTAGCGCTCCAGGGGCACACAGCCATGGTGGCCAGGACGAGCATCCCGGGCTGCCAGGCTACAGCAGGAGGGTGCACTGCAAGCTGCGGTGAGGCCACTGAGTGAGTGCCGCACTGGGTGTCGGGCTGTATATACAGGCAGACTGGAGGATAGGGGAAGCCAGCCCCATACCTCCAGCACTGAGAGAGTCCTAGCAGCCAGGGTGCAGGGTTATGGGAGCCCAGCGCTGAGCACAGTATTTTAAAAAAAACAATGTATTCAAATGTAATAATATAATACATATTGTATGATGAGACACTGCAGTGCCTGGGTATGTGGAGCCTGTGCGGGGCACAGGCTCAGTATATATTTAACAGACATGTAGGTGAAATGTATTTAATGTATTTAAAGGTAAAATGCACTTACTTGGTTGTTGTGTCCCAGGAGGGGGAATCCATGGCTGTGCAGGCTGATGGATTCCCCCAGACCTTTTCCCAAAAAACGGAATGCTTTCTCCTACAGCCTCAAACTTATAAGTAACATTGGAAGAGAGAGGAAAAGCTCGGCTTTAAAACAAGCTGAGTGGGTTTCCGGAGCTCCATAGGGATCACCCATAATGGCCAGGAAACCCTGACCAGGAGATCTAGGCTGCCCAGCTCTGGAGCCCGAATCCAGGTTGCAGATGGTGAGCTAGTTCCCTGGCAGGGTTCTGGAAGTAAGTTTAGGCGGGAAAACTTCCCCCAACCTAGACTGAATGGCACCAAGGCGTATCCTGTTCCTCCAGGATGGGAAGGTCAAAGGAGAGTGACCACTCCCCACTGTCCATAGAGGACAATGTTAGCTGTGCATGTGACCAAGGCATGCACAGCCCATGGGTAAACATTGATTGGTTGTAAACCACAGGGCGTACTTACCCCCTGTGGTATTGTATATTGGAGTAGGATAAAAGGAGGGCAGCTGCCCCCTGAAAAGTTGTATTATACCAGTTTCATTCTGCTGTAACATCTCCTGTATTGCTGAGTTCTTTTCAGAACTATTTGTTGGCAAATAAACATCTTCTGCCTCAAAACGACCACTTTATCTTGTGACATGCAGGGCTAGGAGAAACCTAGCTCCATTCTCCGGCTGTCCAGGGTTTAACCAGCGTCTCCAAGCTCCACCTCCAGCGAGCTACCGGGTAGAGTGACTCAAGTGACTAGTGGGGATTCGTCAACACCACACAGGTGTGGTAAGGCGGCATGTCGACACATACAGAGCAGAACCGTAGTTCCAAACGCCATGGCAGGTTAGGAGTTTGGTGGTGGCAGCGTAAACACGCCCACTGCGCAGTGGGTGGAGTCAGTAACAGGCAGTTACTAATGGGAAGCGGGAATCCCCTATGTGACCAGGTCCTGTGTGACCTAAACATCCATTCTGTGTACTGGGGACGGGACGCAAAGTGGTGAGGGCTGTTGTACGGGACCGTCCGGTCACAGGGGACCATTCAGATCTGATCATTGGGCTGTTTTTTACTGCCCTGTGAGTGTATTTTCATCACATCGCATGTGTAGCAGAGCTGCACAAACTGATTTTGTGCAGTCTCTGCACAGCCCAGGACTTAATCTTCCAGTGCGATGAGAACAGGCTGATCGGGACCGGAGCTGACGTCAGACACCCTCCCTGACAACGCATGAAACCGTCTGTGTTTTTCCGGAGACTCCCTGAAAACGGTCAGTTGCCACCCACAAACGGCCTGTTCTTGTCAATCTCCTTGCGAACGCCCATGTGAATGGATTCTTTGCACCATCCCGTCGCAGGGCACCAATGCCTGTTGCAGCCATGCGATGTGCTGGCGCAGTGCGGTGCTTACGCATGCACAGTTCGGATCTGATCGCCCACTGTGCAAAAAACGCACAGCAGCGATCAGATCTGAATAACCCTCATAGTCTCTTAGGGAGTTTCCCAGATTTTATACTTCAGTCCCTTCTTGCACACTATGACATTTAATTAAGACGTTTCCATTGTCAAATTGCTGCTGCCAGATTTGATCCTTTTGGAACATCTTAGTTTGTTAAAGAAATTCACTGTTTATATGTTGTGTCTTTTTTGCATTTTGTAGCATATCACACTTCTCGCCAACCTTTTAAGGATCAACTTGTAGCAACTGCTGCTTGTATTTATGTATTTTGTCAGTCTAGGTTCAATGACATCAGACGCCTTTTTGGGTGTAGAATCCAATTTCATAGTGTTATCCAACTTATTTTCTTTCTCTGCTTTTCCCACTTCCAGGTTGCATTTTCTTTTGTTGCAGAGAACTGTTATTCCAGCTGCGTAATTTTCCCCACAGCACTTTCCAACTTGTTCTCATTTTGCAGAATACTGTTTACCATATCTTCAAATTTGACAAGTCTCAACTTTTGTACAGCTATTTCACATTCTGACATGTTTAATTTCTCTGCATTCATTTCCATTTGGAGATTTTGCAAGTTGTTCTCTGTACTTAATAGACATTTCCCAGGGTTCCCATTGTCTCCTTCTAATTTTACTGCCATGTCATGTACATGGTTTAATTCTTCCTCTACTGCTTTACGCAGACTTTCCTTCAGAAATACATTTCTTTCAGCCATGTACTCTGAATTTGCTCTGGCTGCAGACAAGTTAGATTGCAGTGTCCTTAAAACTTGCTTCAAGATGGACAACCTCCATGTATTTTCCTTTTAAAACCAGAGTTATATCTGCCATTTTTACTTGTGTGCAGTCTGCATCACTGATATCCCTTTACACATTTTATTCATTTTTTCATGTCCTGCTGAAGATCCAAACACCTTTAACATAATGTCACAATGTTTTGCTCTAATACTTTATTATTTGCAAGCAGACCATCATTTTCACACTTTACAATATATGTTAATTAATCAGCCTTCTCAAGGCATTCAGACATAACTGCAAATTCTGATTCTGTCTCTTTAAGAGCCTCAATATCAACCTATCTCTTTTTTTCCTCTTGTTTAAAGGCCATTTTTAAAGAAGACAATTCACTGTGCAACTTTTTAACAACTTGCTTATATTTAAATCTTTAGCTGACTTTCTCTTTAAGTCACATATTTGCTCATAATAATATGTCTTCCTTTCATAAGGTCATATTCTCCTATGCTGATATAACCTTCATAATCTTTACCGGGCTGACCCATCACCTTACACATCAGAGTTCTGTTGGCTTCTTGCTGAGCCATGTTGGTTTCTTGCTGAGGTGACATAGCCTGCGGTAAGGTCTTTACAATGTCCTCCATGTTATCTCGTGGTGTAGGAATGAAGTAGGATCTGCATTGCTTAATCATCAGATAATGACACCACCATGAAGATTACATTACAACAGTTTTTTTTAAACCAAAACAAATTGGGTGTCTGTTACTTTAAATTGTAAAAAAAAACTTTCTTCCTATTAGCATATTTCTTTTTATTTTCCACAATTATGTGCTTACAATACACAAAAGAACAATTTCTCTTGTTTCATTTATAAAACTTGGCTTTAAAATGTATTTTCAATACTGCCGTTACCGTAATAATCCGCTCGCCTCACCCAGAGCTCATATAGGGTTTTCTGTCATAATGATCAAGTGCAAATTGTTCACTGTGGTATTGCTAGAAACCATACTTTCCATAGAACGCAGAGCCGTAACTAGACTTTTTGGTGCCCTGTGCCAGAGAGAGAATTGCCGCCACTCTCCCGCCTCTCATTTTTCCAGAAGGGACATAAAGCACATGTCTCACAGGGAAGGCCCATGCTATGATGCCTCTTCTCACACACACACACACACACACACACACACACACACACACACACACACACACATATATATGTATATATATATATACTCTGCTCAAAAAAATAAAGGGAACACTTAAACAACACAATGTAACTCCAAGTCAATCACACTTCTGTGAAATCAAACTGTCCACTTAGGAAGCAACACTGATTGACAATCAATTTCACATGCTGTTGTGCAAATGGAATAGACAACAGGTGGAAATTATAGGCAATTAGCAAGACACCCCCAATAAAGGAGTTGTTCTGCAGGTGGTGACCACAGACCACTTCTCAGCTCCTATAAATTCTGGCTGATGTTTTGGTCACTTTTGAAAGCTGGCGGTGCATTCACTCTAGTGGTAGCATGAGACGGCGTCTACAACCCACACAAGTGGCTCAGGTAGTGCAGCTTATCTAGGATGGCACATCAATGCGAGCTGTGGCAAGAAGGTTTGCTGTGTCTGTCAGCGTAGTGTCCAGAGCATGGAGGCGCTACCAGGAGACAGGCCAGTACATCAGGAAATGTGGAGGAGGCTGTAGGAGGGCAACAACCCAGCAGCAGGACCGCTACCTCCGCCTTTGTGCAAGGAGGAACAGGAGGAGCACTGCCAGAGCCCTACAAAATGACCTCCAGCAAGCCACAAATGTGCATGTGTCTACTCAAACGATCAGAAACAGACTCCATGAGGGTGGTATGAGGGCCCGACGTCCACAAGTGGGGGTTGTGCTTACAGCCCAACACCGTGCAGGACGTTTGGCATTTGCCAGAGAACACCAAGATTGGCAAATTCGCCACTGGAGCCCTGTGCTCTTCACAGATGAAAGCAGGTTCTCACTGAGCACATGTGACAGACGTGACAGAGTCTGGAGATGCCAAGGAGAACGTTCTGCTGCCTGCAACATCCTCCAGCATGACCGGTTTGGCAGTGGGTCAGTAATGGTGTGGGGTGGCATTTCTTTGGGGGGCCGCACAGCCCTCCGTGTGCTCGCCAGAGGTAGCCTGACTGCCATTAGGTACCGAGATGAGATCCTCAGACCTCTTGTGAGACCATATGCTGGTGCGGTTGGCCCTGGGTTCCTCCTAATGCAAGACAATGCTAGACCTCATGTGGCTGGAGTGTGTCAGCAGTTCCTGCAAGACAAAAGCATTGATGCTATGGACTGGCCCGCCCGTTCCCCAGACCTGAATCCAATTGAGCACATCTGGGACATCATGTCTCGCTCCATCCACCAACGCCACGTTGCACCACAGACTGTCCAGGAGTTGGCGGATGCTTTAGTCCAGGTCAGGGAGGAGATCCCTCAGGAGACCATCCGCCACCTCATCAGGAGCATCCCCAGGAATTGTAGGGAGGTCATACAGGCACGTGGAGGCCACACACACTACTGAGCCTCATTTTGACTTGTTTTAAGGACATTACATCAAAGTTGGATCAGCCTATAGTGTGTTTTTCCACTTTAATTTTGAGTGTGACTCCAAATCCAGACCTCCATGGGTTAATAAATTTGATTTCCATTGATAATTTTTGTGTGATTTTGTTGTCAGCACATTCAACTATGTAAAGAACAAAGTATTTAATAAGAATATTTCATTCATTCAGATCTAGGATGTGTTATTTTAGTGTTCCCTTTATTTTTTTGAGCAGTGTATATTACAAACACATATTTATAGACCACTGCAAGAAAATGGATTTGGACACATTCATGCACTTAACTTGAGAGCTCTTTGTTATTAAGTTACAATATCCTTTATTAAATAAATAGTAAATAACACATTTCAGTATACTGCCATGACCAGGATTCAAACCGATAACCTGTTGAATATTAATCAAACACCTTATTCAATGAGCTATTTGATCCTGCATAAAGACTATGAACACTGTATGAAGCTACTGGTACTTTGTAAAAAAAATAATAAGCATTGCAATTGAGCAGTTCTATGTAGTGTGCAGCCACACATCCAATCTCTTATAGCCACACACTACATAGATCTGCTCAGCTGCAATGCTGATAATTTTTTTCACAAAGCACAAGGTAAGCTTCAAATAGTTAGAATTCTCTAGCTTAGAATTATCTACCTTTCTATGCAAGGGCAGATAGCTCAATAAATAGATTATCTGAATGCAATGCCACATGGGTTCAAATCCCGGGTATGTCAGCATCTTGACATGTAATAAAGGACAGTGTGACTGAATAGCAAAGAAATCTCAAGTTGAGTTCATGAACGCTGTATAGGTATTAGCGACAGAAGGGGTCAGGGTAGGAGACAGGGGTGGTCAGGAGATGCGGGGCTTCAAAAAGGGTGGAAGCTGCATGTGAAAGTCCTTAAAACAGATAATTGACAAGTGCCGCCAACAGCGCCCCCTACCCTTTAGCGCTATGTGCGGTGACCCCTCCGCACACACCTAATTACGGCCCTGATAGAACGTATGGGTTACTTATTATTACTTATTCTTCACTAAGACCAAACCAAACAGAAAGGGATTTAACTAGGGCTGTGCAAGCGAGGTGCAGGTAGAGCAGCGATGGGCCCGGTACTGCATGGGGGTCTGGCATAAAGAGGGGGTGTATTAGTATCCCCCCATCTTTGTACCAGTGGCCGCATGTTCATGTCATTGCCCACAGCACCTATATTTGGCTCACAGGGTACATGGAACAGCACCCAGCTGGGGGGAGCTACTGCATAGCCTCCCGAAATGTTCAAACCCTGCAATCTATACCTGGAGTGCTCGACAGATGCTCCGGGCAATGCTCCACTTCCTGGTGCACAGAGCCGTCACCTAGGGCCCACTCAGCATGATGTTACTTGTTCAGGCGGCGGGGCCAGCACAGGATACCCTTCTCCGATACTGCTCACACATGCGCACACAAGGAAGGTTACATGTTCACGTGGCATAAGATAAGTCAGATGAGAAATATTTACCTTTATTTGTGGTCTTGCAACCAACAAAATGCAAGGGTAGGCTATATCAGCAGTTACAGTATTTGGTTCTTAATGGGTTTATGTGAGGCTGGTATGTACCTCTCTTTAATAATTGCAGAAGACATATCCTACATATCTAAGGTGTAATTCAGGCGCTTAGAGAGTATTTATTTCTATTAATCAAACTGCATCTAAATCCACACTGCGACTGTCATCACAAGGCCCAGAGGCGGAACTACCGCCAGTGCAACCAGTGCGTTGCACTGGGGCCCGCCACTGTCCAGGGGCCCAAAGCATGTAATGAGTCAAACTGACTCATTACACGCCGATGTGTGCTGCGGGTAACCGCTGCCCGCAGCACACAGCCGCCCGGAGAGGAGAGGAGCGCAGCGGACACGGGGAGAAGGAGGGAGCCGCAGCAGCGCTGTTTTATATGTTGAGGCGCTGCTGCTGCTGTCCCTCTGCTTCACAATAGGCTGTCTTCCGCCACTGTGAAGCGCATCCCAGCATTCACAGCGGCGGAGAACAGCCTATGGTGAAGGACTGGGACAGCACCAATAACACAGCGCTGCTGCGGCTCCCTCCTCCACCTCCCTCCTCCTCCTTCTCTCCTGCCCGGGAATCGTGATCTCTGCTAGAAGCTGCACCGAGGAGCCTGAGCCAGTGGAGACAGTAAGTATAATTCTTTCTTTCTTCCTTTCTTTCTTTCTTTCTTTCTTTCTTTCTTTCTTTCTTTCTTTCTTTCTTTCTTTCTTTCTTTCTTTCTTTCCAAAAAGGGGGACTGTCTGCTGTAATGTGTAAAAAGGGGGAATCTGCCTGCCGTAATGTGTAAAAAGGGGGAATCTGTCTGCCGTAATGTGTAAAAAGGGGACGCTGTCTGCCGTAACGTGTAACAAGGGCACGCTGTCTGCCGTAATGTGTAAAAAAGGGACGCTGTCTTCCGTAATGTGTAAAAAGGGCACGCTGTCTGCCGTAATGTGTAACAAGGGCACACTGTCTGCCGTAATGTGTAAAAATGGGAATCTATCCGCCGTAAGGTGTAAAAGGGTCTCTACCTGGTGTAGTGGTGCTACTGTGCGGCGTAATTTGAATAATGGAGACTACTGTGCACCGTTTTATGAATTGGTATTATTTGTGGCCATACCCCTTCCCCACGAAGCCACGCCCCTATGTATTTTTGCGTGCACCTACGGCGCGCACTGCCCCTGTTTTGCATGCAGGGGTGGGGCTCCAATGCCGTCTCTTGCACACAGTGCTAAAATGTCTAGTTACGGCACTGTTGCTAGGTATCTATTTCTCTGGCCATGAGCAGGTCCCCCTCATCAGATCCTCTCCAGGGGTGAGGGGGTGGACTTGGATGGGATGAGGGGGGGGCAAAGCATTTTGCTGCACCTGGGCCCACCGCTCGCTAGTTCCGCCACTGACAAGGCCATTACGGTACCTGAGTAGTGTGGATCTGGCGCATGCACAGTAGATAAAACATCGGTCATTTGTGACAGAATCTAAACTGCGTTCATTGTTATTACAGACTCCTGATGACATAGGATCTGATTCAGCGTTGGACACAATGCCGATGTTTGCACAGTTAAGCGATATGTTGCACTGTGCATCTGCATACTGTGGTCACACTGAGGATTTATTTGCAAAGTTAGTGACAGGTAGTGAGCGTCTGTGGGAGGTAACGAGAGGTGTGGCTTGTCAAATGCGGGTGTGTCGTGACTGTTTCATCATATGCAGGTGTAAAGGCTCTGGCTTGCAACGGACCTTCTGTTCAAACGTAAGGTTAACTAGAGGTCTGATGGTGCATGCGTCATGTGATCAGTGGTGTGTCTTTGGGAGATGTATGTCAACCCGATATTGATGTACGTCTCTGATGTTTTTAGATCTGCACATACGCAGAAGCCGCAATGCGCATGTGCAGATCCAGGCAGGGGCGCTTTAAGAGAGGAGGAGGCCCGTGTACTGCCTCCTCCGTTCGGTCCCCCTCCTCTATGCTGGCAGCGCTGGAGGGTCTGAGCACTACAGGGCTTAGACTGTACAGCGCATGCGCAGATCACTGGGAAAATGGTGCGGGAGCCATTTTCCCAGTGATTTCTCTACTGCGCATGCACAGAACACTGTGAAAACGGACGCTTCACCATTTTCATGATGATTCCACAGTGCTGCTGACGTCGGCAAGGGACTCCAGAGGGGTATTTAGAAAATGGATGCAGCGTGTGTGGTGGGGGCCACACACTACATAGATCTGCTCAGCTGCAATGCTGATCATTTTTTTCACAAAGCACAAGGCAAGCTTCAAATAGTTAGAATTCTCTAGCTTAGAATTATCTACCTTTCTATGCAAGGGCAGATAGCTCAATAAATAGATTATCTGAATGCAATGCCACATGGGTTCAAATCCCGGGTATGTCAGCATCTTGACATGTAATAAAGGACAGTGTGACTGAATAGCAAAGAAATCTCAAGTTGAGTTCATGAACGCTGTATAGGTATTAGCGACAGAAGGGGTCAGGGTAGGAGACAGGGGTGGTCAGGAGATGCTGGGCTTCAAAAAGGGTGGAAGCTGCATGTGAAAGTCCTTAAAACAGATAATTGACAAGTGCCGCCAACAGCGCCCCCTACCCTTTAGCGCTATGTGCGGTGACCCCTCCGCACACACCTAATTACGGCCCTGATAGAACGTATGGGTTACTTATTATTACTTATTCTTCACTAAGACCAAACCAAACAGAAAGGGATTTAACTAGGGCTGTGCAAGCGAGGTGCAGGTAGAGCAGCGATGGGCCCAGTACTGCATGGGGGTCTGGCATAAAGAGGGGGTGTATCAACATCCCCTGCCAAACAATACATATTATAAGAAAAAATTGCAGGCCACGTGCACTTAATGGGGTGCCATTTAGATACAGGGGGCACATGGGATAGGGTGTCGCGCAACAGCATCTTGCCTTGATATGGGAAGTGGGTCTCTGTTCTGCCAGCTCCATCTTCCCGGTGATATTCAGGAAGACGGTGCATGTGTACTAGAGAGCAAAGACTGCAGTGTCAGAGTTATTACTGGGAAGATGGTGCCGGTGAGGGATCACTTCCTGGTTAAAGGTAAGTATACTCAAGAGGAGGGGTGGGAGTGGTGGACCCAGGCCACCACAGGTGCCTCTCCAGCAAGCCCGGGCCCAGATAATTAGTATCCCCCCATCTTTGTACCAGTGGCCGCATGTTCATGTCATTGCCCAAAGCACCTATATTTGGCTCACAGGGTACATGGAACAACACCCAGCTGGGGGGAGCTACTGCATAACCTCCCGAAATGTTCAAACCCTGCAATCTATACCTGGAGTGCTCGACAGATGCTCCGGGCAATGCTCCACTTCCTGGTGCACTGAGCCGTCACCTAGGGCCCACTCAGCATGATGTTACTTGTTCAGGCGGCGGGGCCAGCACAGGGTATCCTTCTCCGATACTGCTCACACATGCACACACAAGGAAGGTTACATGTTCACGTGGCATAAGATAAGTCAGATGAGAAATATTTACCTTTATTTGTGGTCTTGCAACCAACAAAATGCAAGGGTAGACTATATCAGCAGTTACAGTATTTGGTTCTTAATGGGTTTATGTGAGGCTGGTATGTACCTCTCTTTAATAATTGCAGAAGATATATCCTACATATCTAAGGTGTAATTCAGGCGCTTAGAGAGTATTTATTTCTATTAATCAAACTGCATCTAAATCCACACTGCGACTGTCATCACAAGGCCCAGAGGCGGAACTACCGCCAGTGCAACCAGTGCGTTGCACTGGGGCCCGCCACTGTCCAGGGGCCCAAAGCATGTAATGAGTCAAACTGACTCATTACATGCCGCTGTATGCTGCGGGTAACCGCTGCCCGCAGCACACAGTCGCCCGGAGAGGAGAGCAGCGTAGCGGACACGGGGAGAAGGAGGAGGAGGGATGGGGAGGAGGGAGCCGCAGCAGCGCTGTTTTATATGTTGAGGCGCTGCTGCTGCTGTCCCTCTGCTTCACAATAGGCTGTCTTCCGCCGCTGTGAAGCGCATCCCAGCATTCACAGCGGCGGAGAACAGCCTATGGTGAAGGACTGGGACAGCAGCAGCAGCGCCTCCACCAATAACACAGCGCTGCTGCGGCTCCCTCCTCCACCTACCTCCTCCTCCTTCTCTCCTGCCCGGGAATCGTGATCTCTGCTAGAAGCTGCACCGAGGAGCCTGAGCCAGCGGAGACAGTAAGTATAATCTTTCTTTCTTTCTTTCTTTCTTTCTTTCTTTCTTTCTTTCTTTCTTTCTTTCTTTCTTTCTTTCTTTCTTTCTTTCTTTCTTTCTTTCTTTCTTTGCAAAAAGGGGGACTGTCTGCTGTAATGTGTAAAAAGGGGGAATCTGCCTGCCGTAATGTGTAAAAAGGGGGAATCTGCCTGCCGTAATGTGTAAAAAGGGGACACTGTCTGCCGTAACGTGTAACAAGGGCACGCTGTCTGCCGTAATGTGTAAAAAGGGCACGCTGTCTGCCGTAATGTGTAACAAGGGCACGCTGTCTGCCGTAAAGTGTAAAAAGGGGAATCTATCCGCCGTAAGGTGTAAAAGGGTCTCTACCTGGTGTGGTGGTGCTACTGTGCGGCGTAATTTGAATAATGGAGACTACTGTGCACCGTTTTATGAATTGGTATTATTTGTGGCCACACCCCTTCCCCACGATGCCACGCCCCTATGTATTTTTGCACGCGCCTACGGCGCGCACTGCCCCTGTTTTGCATGCAGGGGTGGGGCTCCAATGCCGTCTCTTGCACACAGTGCTAAAATGTCTAGTTACGGCACTGTTGCTAGGTATCCATTTCTCCCGCCCTGAGCAGGTCCCCCTCACCAGATCCTCTCCAGGGGTGAGGGGGTGGACTTGGATGGGATGAGGGGGGGGGGGGGCAAAGCATTTTGCTGCACCTGGGCCCACCGCTCGCTAGTTCCGCCACTGACAAGGCCATTACGGTACCTGAGTAGTGTGGATCTGGCGCATGCACAGTAGATAAAACATCGGTCATTTGTGACAGAATCTAAACTGCGTTCATTGTTATTACAGACTCCTGATGACATAGGATCTGATTCAGCGTTGGACACAATGCCGATGTTTGCACAGTTAAGCGATATGTTGCACTGTGCATCTGCATACTGTGGTCACACTGAGGATTTATTTGCAAAGTTAGTGACAGGTAGTGAGCGTCTGTGGGAGGTAACGAGAGGTGTGGCTTGTCAAATGCGGGTGTGTCGCGACTGTTTCATCATATGCAGGTGTAAAGGCTCTGGCTTGCAACGGACCTTCTGTTCAAACGTAGGGTTAACTAGAGGTCTGATGGTGCATGCGTCATGTGATCAGTGGTGTGTCTTTGGGAGATGTATGTCAACCCGATATTGATGTACGTCTCTGATGTTTTTAGATCTGCACATACGCAGAAGCCGCAATGCGCATGTGCAGATCCAGGCAGGGGCGCTTTAAGAGAGGAGGAGGCCCGTGTACTGCCTCCTTCGTTCGGTCCCCCTCTCTGCTGGCAGCGCTGGAGGGTCTGAGCACTACAGGGCTTAGACTGAACAGCGCATGCGCAGATCACTGGGAAAATGGTGCGGGAGCCATTTTCCCAGTGATTTCTCTACTGCGCATGCACAGAACACTGTGAAAACGGACGCTTCACCATTTTCATGATGATTCCACAGTGCTGCTGACGTCGGCAAGGGACTTCGGAGGGGTATTTAGAAAATGGGTGTAGCGTGTGTGGTGGGGGCCCCCTTTGGGCTCAGAGGCCCATATGCACTGCACCCTTTATAGATATGTCAGTGTGCTGGCATTTGGGGGCAGTGACGGGCAGCGTTACAGAAATTGGGGACGTGTTGGCCCCATTTTCTGGGGGACGCTGAAGACAGAGGATGCGTCCCTGAAAGCAGCTTCACTGGCATCAGCAGCGGGAATTTCCCACAATCCTTAGCAATCTGAAAGTTATTCACATGTCATGCCAATGACCTGATCCTGAGTCTTTTGTTGCAGTATATTATCGCACCGCTGCTGTGTACAAAGACAGAGTGGATATGTGATTTATGTCCATCTCTGAAGGGCCCTTTGTATGCAGGTGGTGGATCTTAGGCGCTATCAGTGGGCGTGTCTGTACAAATCCCAGTGGAAGCGCCATTAGCATATTTTTTTCAGATCCACCATATGCAAATACTCAGTTGTGAATGCAACCATGTCACCTCTGAATCAGCCCCAAGGTCTGTACAAGTGGTTGTGTACTTTCTACCCCTCTATTTTGTGCTGTGTGTCAATAAAAATTGTTGGGGAAAAAAAAGAAAATAATAAAAATAACCTACAGTACAAAAATAATACAGAGTCAGACATACTGTAAAGACATAGGGGGTCATTCCGAGTTGTTCGCTCGTTATTTTTTTGTCGCAACGGAGCGATTAGTCGCTAATGCGCATGCGCAATATCCGCAGTGCGACTGCGCCAAGTAAATTTGCTATGCAGTTAGGAATTTTACTCACGGCATTACGAGGTTTTTTCTTCGTTCTGGTGATCGTAATGTGATTGACAGGAAGTGGGTGTTTCTGGGCGGAAACAGGCCGTTTTATGGGAGTGTGTGAAAAAACGCTACCGTTTCTGGGAAAAACGCGGGAGTGGCTGGAGAAACGGAGGAGTGTCTGGGCGAACGCTGGGTGTGTTTGTGACGTCAAACCAGGAACGACAAGCACTGAACTGATCGCAGATGCCGAGTAAGTCTGGAGCTACTCAGAAACTGCTAAGAAGTGTCTATTCGCAATTCTGCTAATCTTTCGTTCGCAATTTTAATATGCTAAGATTCACTCCCAGTAGGCGGCGGCTTAGCGTGTGCAAAGCTGCTAAAAGCAGCTTGCGAGCGAACAACTCGGAATGACCCCCATAAAACCATACAAAGAAAGCTATCAAAGCTGACAGACCCTTTCACTTCCAGCCAATCCCTAGCAGCCCAAGCTATTGAAACATCAGGGGCCACTGATCACAGAATTAATGTCCATGTGATCATGATGGATCAGTTGACAGTCTGGATGGGCAGTATATGGTAGAGTAGCAATTACTAAGGGGTAAATTTACTAAGATGGGATTCTATTTAAGATGGGATGTTGCCCATAGCAACCAATCAAATTCTCCTTCTCATTTATCTAGCACCTTCTAGAAGAGTAAACCTGAAATTTGATTGGTTGCTATGGACCATCTTAAATAGAACTCCCTTCTTAGTAAATTTACTCCTAAGTGTCCTCACGTTCTGATGGCACATCGCCAGCATGGCAGATAATTGATTTGCCCTCTAACCAACATTTCCTTCAGTTTCATAGGATGAGGTGGTTATGGCGCACACTTGTAGTGTTCTTGGAAGAGCGAATGTCACAGTGTTTGCATGAAGCACACTTTGCAGTATTCCGAGAAATGCGCAACTCGAAGTCTTTGAGGAAGAGGACAATTTGTAATGTTCTTAGAAGATCCTCTCAGTGAAAGGAAAAGTAAACTGGCCTGGAGATAATCAATACATTGTTCTCTTTCTCTAGAATAAATAAATGACACTAATTTACCGTTCTCTGCACAAAAATAAAACATTTATCTTCATTTCTGGCCCAAGGAACAGAAAATTAGGGATGACAATAATTACTGTATACATCTGTCAAATGCTGTTTTAGGGTTATATAGAGCATATGCCATATTAAATAGTTTAAGGTACCTCTAAACAAAGTTGTTGTCTTTTTAAATGCGTTGTATACTGTAGCTGTTAGTACAAGACCAAAAAGTTCCCTGATAAAAATATTCTGTGTATAAATTGTACATCGTTATATCTCAGGCACAGATTATTCTTATTACCAATATTTATAAGGAACCCAATTATAGCCATACAGTGGATTATGGCTCTGGGTTAAATCCAGGGACATGTGGTGAGGTAAATGGCTGGGGAGGCACGGGCTAGTACCAGAGCCAGATTTATATATGATCCCAATGGTTCATGTGGGCATTATACACAGGTGCAGCAGTATATACATTGTTACCCCACGCTTGTCTCTTAAATTGAGGCTGAATCGATTAATCCAGTGGTTCTCAAACTGTGTGCCGTGGCACCCTGGGGTGCCTCAGGACACTCTCAGGGGTGCCCTGACTTCATGGTCCATGTAATAGGCAAAATCAGTGCTGGTTTCTGTCAATCATAAACTAAATGGACAAACAGAAGCAAATCCTGTCCCTCACCACACAACTGAACCTAAGAATGACATATAAAAACAATTTGCTTAATTTTATATTTCTTTCTAAATTTATCAATAAGAAACTTTTGGCCTAGGTGCAGAGGCAGATTTACCACTATGCAACACAAGCGGCTGCCTAGGGCCTGGGGGTCTCAGGGGGCCGGTGGACATACCCCGTCAGGGGAGGGGGGGTTCGTGTGCGTCACAGGGGGCGTGCCGCACGACATATAGGGCGTGCCGTGAGTCATGGGGGCGTGGACTCGTGGCACGCCCCCATTACCATGGCGACGGTTGCTGGGGGCGGGGGCGCGCCGTGAGTCCGGGAGCGTGGACTCGCGGCATGCCCCCATTTCCATGGAGACGATGGAACCAGAAAGCCTGAGGCTACGCTGTGCGCGGCCTTCCCGGCTCTCCGAGTGACTGATTCGGCCCACCTGCCCATCGGCCCTTCTGGCATGTGCCAGAAGTGCCAGATGGCCAGTCCGCCATGCACAAGTCCATATATATCATGCTGGGACTTGTAGTTCCCCAACAGCTGGATAGCATTAAGGTGGCCGTGCTATATGTGCCAGTTCTGTAGATCATGCTGGAACATAGAGTCACACTTATATACAGTGTGTGTGTGTGTGTGCGTGTGGCTATGGAGGCAGTGTGTGAATGCGGCTATGGGGGCAGTGTGTGTATGCGGCTATGGAAGCAGTGTGTGGGGCTATGGGTCAGGGACGTGCAGTCAGGGTGGGCAGGGGAGGCAGTGCCTCCCCTGTCATAATGATTAAAATAATAAAAAGAAGATATTTATAACACAGTCTATTATAAATATCTTTTTTCATTATTTTAATAATTCCCCCCCCTGTGGCTACTTGTGAGGGTGAGAGGCAGCGGGAGAGGTGCCTCCCGCTGCTAACACTAAAAGTCCGGGCAGCGGGGGGCGGGCAGGGGGCGGGGCGCAGCAATGGGCTGTGAAAGCCTATTGAAAATGAATGGGGAAGCGGCACCTATACTGGTGCCGTAATGACAGGGGCGTGCATTCAGCCCCGATGAATGCACGCCCCTGTCAGTGCCCCAGATGTGATTGGCCCAGCGGATCCAGTGCTGGATCCGCTGTCCAATCACTAGCGAGCCCCCTTCCCGGCTGCAGCGGGCGCCGTGGGCTGTGTGGGCGCCTGCTGCAGCCAGCGCCACTGAGCGGCGCTACTATGGGAGAGACGTCATGAGTCATGACGTCTCTCCCATAGTACAGCAGAGACGAGCCGGCGGACGGAGACGGAGGACAGCGCTAATGGAGCTGCGCTGCTGGAGCAGTAAGTATGTGTGTGTGTTTTTTTTATTTTTTTATGTGTGTGTTGGGGGCAGAGCAACAGGGGCTCAGCAACTGGGGGGCACAACAACAAGGGGCACAGCAACAGGGGCACAACTATAAGGGGCAGAGCAACAGGGGCGCAGCAAAAGGGGCACAACTATAAGGGGCACAGCAAAAGAGGCACAACTATAAGGGGCACAGCAAAAGGGGCACAACTATAAGAGGCACAACATTAAGGGGCACAGCAAAAGGGGCACAACTATAAGGGGCACAACTATAAGGGGCACAGCAAAAGGGGCACAACTATAAGGGGCACAGCAAAAGGGGCACAACTATAAGTGGCACAACTATAAGGGGCACAGCAAAAGGGGCACAACTACAAGGGGCACAGCAACAGGGGCACAACTATAAGGGGCACAGCAAAAGGGGCACAACTACAAAGGGCACAACTATAAGGGGCACAGCAAAAGGGGCACAACTACAAGGGGCACAGCAACAGGGGCACAACTATAAGGGGCACAGCAAAAGGGGCACAACTACAAGGGGCAAAACTACAAGGGGCACAGCAAAAGGGGCACAACTACAAGGGGCACAGCAACAGGGGCACAATTATAAGGGGCACAGCAACAGGGGCACAGCAAAAGGGGCACAACTACAAGGGGCACAGCAACTGGGGGTCACAA
Organism: Pseudophryne corroboree; assembly: GCF_028390025.1. Lineage (NCBI taxonomy): Eukaryota > Metazoa > Chordata > Amphibia > Anura > Myobatrachidae > Pseudophryne > Pseudophryne corroboree. Next base: position 112,048,234 of record NC_086447.1, read on the forward strand.
CTACAAGGGGCACAGCAACTGGGGGGCACAACTACAAGGGGCACAGCAACTGGGGGGCACAACTACAAGGGGTACAGCAACTGGGGGCACAATTACAGGGGTCACAGCTACTGGGGGCAAAGCTACAAGGTGCACAGCAACTGGGGTTACAGCTACTGGGGGCAAAGCTACAGGGGGCACAGCGACTGGGGGCACAGCGACTGGGGGCACAACTACTCGGGGCACAGCTAGGGGGCACAGCTATTGGGTGCAAAGCTACAAGGGGCACAGCGACTGGGGTCACAACTACTGGGGGCACAGCGACTGGGGCAAAGCTACAGGGGTCACAGCGACTGGGGGCACAACTACTCAGGGCACTGCTAAAAGGGGCACAGCAACAACGGGCACAGCTACAGGGGTCACAACTACTGGGGGCACAGCCACAAGGGGCAAAGCTACAGGGGGCACAGCTACAAAGGGCACAGCGACTGGGGGCACAACTACAGGGGTCACAACTACTCGGGGCACTGCTACTGGGGGCACTGCTACAGGGGGCAAAGCTACTAGGGGTACAGCTACTAGGCTCACAACTATTGGGGGAGCCTGCTCCATCATCCCAGTTAGCAGCAGCACTCTCCCCTGTCTGTGCTAACGTCTTCCCGCGTCAGCGAGGGCATAATATTCATTAATTTCTCTCTCTCCTCCTGTGGATTACTTTGTTTGTAAGTATAATTTTCATTTTTACAGGTACCGGCCCTATTGATTTCTACTGGACAAGTGGACGTGACCGGCGTGGGATGTAGGTAAGTAATCTCTCTCTCATTTTTACAGGAACCACCTATTGGATTCTACATGGACAAGTGGACGTGATCGGCGTGGGATGTAGGTAAGTATGTGTGAGTGTGTACGTGTGTTTTAATAAATTTTTACTTTCACGGTGTGTGTGTTGTGTTTTTATTTGGGTATTTTTGTTGTTGTAGAACTACAGGTACCAGCGGGCCCGTTATTTCCCCGCATGCTGGTACTTGAGCAAGCGGGGGAGGATTGCTGGGCCTTGTAGTTCCACAACAAAAAACAATATTCTTTTTTATACACACTTATGGCTATCAGCCCGGCACCCACCGCCCAGGGGTGCTGGGGACAGCCTCGGGCTTCACCCCTGGCCCTTGGGTGCCTGGAGGGGGGGGACCTCTTGATTTAAGGGGTCCCCACTCCTCCAGGGAACCCCGGCCAGTGGTGACTAGTTGGGGGGGTAATACCACGGCCGCAGGGACCTACATAAATGTGTCCCCAGGCTGTGGCATTATGTCCCTGGCTAGTGGAGCCCGGTGCTGGTTTTAAAAATAAGGGGGACCCCTACATCTTTTGTCCCCCGTATTTTTGGAACTAGGACCGGTCTAAGAGCCCGGTGCTGGTTGTCTAAATACGGGGAACCCCTGTCCAATTTTTTCCCATTATTTAAACAACCAGGACCGGCTCAAAGAGCCCGAGGCTGGTTATACTTATGAAGGGGGACCTCACGCATTTTTTTTTACATTTTTTAACCCATTCAGACCCTTCTCCATTAAGTTAATGGAAGCCCTGGACAACAAAATTGCATTCATGTCCTCCTCCCACTCCCTTCCCAAACACTAATTTTAATTTTTTTCTATAAAAATGTACAATATATCACAAGTATGATGAGCAGGCAGGCAGCGGGCATTGGCGGCATCGGATTGAGATGGAAATTAGTGGTGGAGGGCTGGGTCAGTTGATGGTGGGCGAGTTTGTAAGCCATTGGCGGTGGCAGCAGGCATCGGCTCAGAGGCAGTAGCAGGCATTGGCTCGGCAGCGGTAGGGGTCATCGGCAGGATTCGGCGGGCATTATGGCTGTAGTGCCTCACCAGCCTCTGACCTCACCGCACGCCACTGGTGTATGCGTCTATGGGGGCAGTGTGTGCGGCTATAGGGACAGTGTGTGCGGCTATGGGGACAGTGTGTGTATGCGTCTATGGGGACAGTGTGTGTATGTGGCTATGGGGGCAGTGTATGTGTATATGGGGGCAGTGTGTGTATGTGGCTACGGGGACAGTGTGTGTGTCCGGCCATGAGGGCACTGTGTGTGTGCATGCAGTTAAGGGAGGGGGGCCCCAAACTGATATCTTGCTTATGGCCCCATAAGGTCTAAATCTGGCTCTGCCTAGGTGTCCCGCAAAAAAAATTCTGATACTCTGAGGCGCCTTGATTCCAAAATATTTGAGAACCACTGGATTACTCAAAATGTTCCCATAGGTATATCCCATAGGTATTTTCTCAGAGGGGGCTATGGTGATTGAGGAGCTACACATCAAACGTTATTGGAAATACTCAGAGCCGGATTTACACTGCATGGGTCACTAGGCAAGGCAGTGGTCTGGCCTCCCCACCCGTCCCTATAATAAAAAATAAATAAATACAAATTCCACAAAGTCACTGTTGGTGGGGGAGGGAGATATGGTGACATACACACTGCTGGTGAGGGGAGGGAGGACATTGAGACATTCACACTACTGGTGGGGGGAGGGGGACATGGAGTCATAGACACTGCTGGTGGTGGGGACATGGAGACAAACACACTGCTGGTGGGGGGGAGGGGGGTATGGAGACACACACATTGACAGTGGGGGAAGTAGGACATGGAGACAAACACACTACTTGTGAGTGAGGGGGACATGGAGACTTGCACATTGCTGGTGGGGGGACAGGGACACGGAGTCATACACACTGCTGGTGGGGGGACATGGAGACATACACACTGCATGTGGGGGAGGGGGGCATGGAGACAAGCACACTGCTGGTGGGGGGACGGGTACATGGAGTCATACACACTGCTTGTGGTGGAGGGGGACTTGGAGACATGCACACTGCTGGTGGAGGGACGGGGACATGGAGTCATACACACGGTTGGTGGGGAGAGGTGGACATGGAGACATACACACTGCTGGTGGGGGACATGGAGACATACACACTGCTTGTGGGGGAGGGGGACATGGAGACATGCACACTGCTGGTGGGGGGACGGGGACATGGAGTCATACACACGGTTGGTGGGGAGAGGTGGACATGGAGACATACACACTGCTGGTGGGGGACATGGAGACATACACACTGCTTGTGGGGGAGGGGGACATGGAGACATGCACACTGCTGGTGGGGGGACGGGGACATGGAGTCATACACACGGTTGGTGGGGAGAGGTGGACATGGAGACACACACACACTGCTGGCTAGGGATGGCCATTGACCATCGATGATTTTAAATAATTGATGGTCTATGACCAATGTTAACTACTTTTACCATTGATGGGGGAGAACCAGATGGTTTCCCGCCATCGATAGTAAGAAGCTATTGAATTTTTTTTTCTCTTCAGGGTGTTGGGGACATGGAGCAGGCCCTGATTGGTCCACAACATGCTCAATTCTACAGTAGGGCTGACCATCGATTGATGACACCATCGGTGGCTACCTTATAGATAGTTTCCCACCATCAAGGTTATCCATCAATGGTGCCATCGATGGTAACCATCAATGGATAACCCACCGATGGCCATCCCTACTGCTGGTGAGGGGAGGGGGGTATAGAGACACACACTGCTGGTGGAAGGAAGGTGACATGGAGACATACACACTGCTGGTGGGGGGGGGGAGGACATGGAGACATACACACTGCTTCTGGTGGGAGGGGGTATAGAGACACACACTGCTGGTGGGGGGAGGGAGATATGGTGACAAACTGAGGACTGGGGGAGGGAGCCTGGCACATAATGTGAAGTACAGAGAGCACGGCAGAGGTGCTGAGACAGGAAGCACAGAAGGGAGGAGGAGCACAGGTTACTTACTGTAGTGTAGTGTGTGGCCAGCTGTGGGACTTGCATGGAGGCAGGGTCGGACTGGCCCACAGGGGTACCAGGGAAACCACCGGTGGGCCCCACTGCCTGAGCGCCCACTCCTTCCTCTAGGGATTAGGTTCCAGACTGTGCACTTGTATTTAGTGATGAGCGGGTTCGGATCCTCGGAATCCGACCCGCCCGAACTTCACCTTTTTTTTACACGGGTCCGAGCGACTCGGATCCTCCCGCCTTGCTCGGTTAACCCGAGCGCGCCCGAACGTCATCATCCCGCTGTCGGATTCTCGCGAGACTCGGATTCTATATAAGGAGCCGCGCGTCGCCGCCATTTTCACACGTGCATTGAGATTGATAGGGAGAGGACGTGGCTGGCGTCCTCTCCGAGTCCGTTGTATTATATTAGAACTTAGTTAGTTATAATTGTGGGGAGGATTGGGGACGGGGAGCAGCTGTTAGGGAGTACAGTGCAGGGTTTTGAGTTTAATCCGTTGTTTCTCGGCCTGAAAAAAAACGCTCCGCCATATCTGTGCTCACTCAGTGTGCTGCACTGCTGCATGATATATCTGTGCTGAGTGCACTGCTCACACTGCCTAATTGTGGGGACTGGGGAGCAGTTATAGCAGGAGTACAGTGCACAGTTTTGCTGACAGTGACCACCAGTCCAGTATACGTTTGTCTGCCTGAAAAACACTGTGGTGTTTTTTTTTTTCTTTCTTCATGCTAGTTTGTTTAGCAGTCTGCTGACACTGCAGTGTCCACCAGGTCCGTTATACAGTATATTATATATATAATTAAGCACTAAGCAGCAGTACGGTAGGCCACGGCAGTACCTACCTCTGTGTCGTCACTCGTCACTCGTCGTCCATAAGTATAAGTAATACTATCCATCCATCTACATTGTATACCTGTGGTGTTTTTTTTTCTTTCTTCATACTAGTTTAGCAGTCTGCTGCTGACACTGTCCACCAGGTCCGTTATACAGTATATTATATTTATATATAAGCACTAAGCAGCAGTACGGTAGGCCACGGCTGTACCTACCTCTGTGTCGTCACTCGTCCATAAGTATAAGTAATACTATACTATCCATCCATCTACATTGTATACCTGTGGTGTTTTTTTTTCTTTCTTCATACTAGTTTAGCAGTCTGCTGACACTGTCCACCAGGTCCGTTATACACACAGTATATTATATTTATATATAAGCACTAAGCAGCAGTACGGTAGGCCACGGCTGTACCTACCTCTATGTCGTCAGTGCACTCGTCGTCCATAAGTATAAGTAATACTATACTATCCATCCATCTACATTGTATACCTGTGGTGGTTTTTTTTCTTTCTTCATACTAGTTTAGCAGTCTGCTGACACTGTCCACCAGGTCCGTTATACAGTATATTATATTTATATATAAGCACTAAGCAGCAGTACGGTAGGCCACGGCTGTACCTACCTCTGTGTCGTCAGTGCACTCGTCGTCCATAAGTATAAGTAATACTATACTATCCATCCATCTACATTGTATACCTGTGGTGGTTTTTTTTTTCTTTCTTCATACTAGTTTAGCAGTCTGCTGACACTGTCCACCAGGTCCGTTATACAGTATATTATATTTATATATAAGCACTAAGCAGCAGTACGGTAGGCCATGGCTGTACCTACCTCTGTGTCGTCACTCGTCGTCCATAAGTATAAGTAATACTATACTATCCATCCATCTACATCGTATACCTGTGGTGGTTTTTTTTTCTTTCTTCATACTAGTTTAGCAGTCTGCTGACACTGTCCACCAGGTCCGTTATACAGTATATTATATTTATATATAAGCACTAAGCAGCAGTACGGTAGGCCACGGCTGTACCTACCTCTGTGTCGTCACTCGTCGTCCATAAGTATAAGTAATACTATACTATCCATCCATCTACATTGTATACCTGTGGTGTTTTTTTTTCTTTCTTCATACTAGTTTAGCAGTCTGCTGCTGACACTGTCCACCAGGTCCGTTATACAGTATATTATATTTATATATAAGCACTAAGCAGCAGTACGGTAGGCCACGGCTGTACCTACCTCTGTGTCATCACTCGTCGTCCATAAGTATAAGTAATACTATACTATCCATCCATCTACATTGTATACCTGTGGTGTTTTTTTTTTTCTTTCTTCATACTAGTTTAGCAGTCTGCTGCTGACACTGTCCACCAGGTCCGTTATACAGTATATTATATTTATATGTAAGCACTAAGCAGCAGTACGGTAGGCCACGGCTGTACCTACCTCTGTGTCATCACTCGTCGTCCATAAGTATAAGTAATACTATACTATCCATCTATCTGTATACCTGTGGTGTTTTTTTTTTCTTTCTTCATACTAGTTTAGCAGTCTGCTGCTGACACTGTCCACCAGGTCCGTTATACAGTATATTATATTTATATATAAGCACTTAGCAGCAGTACGTTGGGCCACGGCTGTACCTACCTCTGTGTCGTCACTCGTCGTCCATAAGTATAAGTAATACTATACTATCCATCCATCTACATTGTATACCTGTGGTGGCTTTTAGTTGTGCGCAAAATATGGAGAACAAAAATGTGGAGGTTAAAAAATAGGGAAAGATCAAGATCCACTTCCACCTCGTGCTGAAGCTGCTACCACTAGTCATGGCCGAGACGATGAAATGCCATCAACGTCGTCTGCCAAGGCCGATGCCCAATGTCATAGTACAGAGCATGTAAAATCCAAAACACAAAAGATCAGTAAAAAAATGACCCAAAAATCAAAATTAAAAGCGTCTGAGGAGAAGCGTAAACTTGCCAATATGCCATTTACGACACGGAGTGGCAAGGAACGGCTGAGGCCCTGGCCTATGTTCATGGCTAGTGGTTCAGCTTCACATGAGGATGGAAGCACTCATCCTCTCACTAGAAAAAAGAAAAGACTTGCGGCAAAAGCACAGCAAAGAACTGTGCGTTCTTCGAAATCACAAATCCCAAAGGAGAGTCCAATTGTGTCGGTTGCGATGCCTGACCTTCCCAACACTGGACGGGAAGAGCTTGCGCCTTCCACCATTTGCACGTTCCCTGCAAGTGTTGAAAGGAGCACCCGCAGTCCAGTTCCTGATAGTGAAATTGAAGATGTCAGTGTTGAAGAACACCAGGATGAGGATATGGGTGTTGCTGGCGCTGGGGAGGAAATTGACAAGGAGGATTCTGATGGTGAGGTGGTTTGTTTAAGTCAGGCACCCGGGGAGACACCTGTTGTCCGTGGGAGGAATATGGCCATTGACATGCCTGGTGAAAATACCAAAAAAATCAGCTCTTCAGTGTGGAAGTATTTCAACAGAAATGCGGACAACAGGTGTCAAGCCGTGTGTTGCCTTTGTCAAGCTGTAATAAGTAGGGGTAAGGACGTTAACCACCTCGGAACATCCTCCCTTATACGTCACCTGCAGCGCATTCATAATAAGTCAGTGACAAGTTCAAAAACTTTGGGCGACAGCGGAAGCAGTCGACTGACCAGTAAATCCCTTCCTCTTGTAACTAAGCTCGCGCAAACCACACCACCAACTCCCTCAGTGTCAATTTCCTCCTTACCCAGGAAAGCCAATAGTCCTGCAGGCTATGTCACTGGCAAGTCTGACGAGTCCTCTCCTGCCTGGGATTCCTCCGATGCATCCTTGAGTGTAACGCCTACTGCTGCTGGCGCTGCTGTTGTTGCTGCTGGGAGTCGATCGTCATCCCAGAGGGGAAGCCGGAAGACCACTTGTACTACTTCCAGTAAGCAATTGACTGTCCAACAGTCCTTTGCGAGGAAGATGAAATATCACAGCAGTCATCCTGTTGCAAAGCGGATAACTGAGGCCTTGACAACTATGTTGGTGTTAGACGTGCGTCCGGTATCTGCCGTTAGTTCACAGGGAACTAGACAATTTCTTGAGGTAGTGTGCCCCCGTTACCAAATACCATCTAGGTTCCACTTCTCTAGGCAGGCGATACCGAGAATGTACACGGACGTCAGAAAAAGACTCACCAGTGTCCTAAAAAATGCAGTTGTACCCAATGTCCACTTAACCACGGACATGTGGACAAGTGGAGCAGGGCAGACTCAGGACTACATGACTGTGACAGCCCACTGGGTAGATGTATTGCCTCCCGCTGCAAGAACAGCAGCGGCGGCACCAGTAGCAGCATCTCGCAAATGCCAACTCGTTCCTAGGCAGGCTACGCTTTGTATCACCGCTTTCCAGAATAGGCACACAGCTGAAAACCTCTTACGGCAACTGAGGAAGATCATCGCAGAATGGCTTACCCCAATTGGACTCTCCTGGGGATTTGTGGCATCGGACAATGCCAGCAATATTGTGAGTGCATTACATCTGGGCAAATTCCAGCACGTCCCATGTTTTGCACATACCTTGAATTTGGTGGTGCAGAATTATTTAAAAAACGACAGGGGCGTGCAAGAGATGCTGTCTGTGGCCAGAAGAATTGCGGGCCACTTTCGGCATACAGGCACCGCGTACAGAAGACTGGAGCACCACCAAAAACACCTGAACCTGCCCTGCCATCATCTGAAGCAAGAGGTGGTAACGAGGTGGAATTCAACCCTCTATATGCTTCAGAGGATGGAGGAGCAGCAAAAGGTCATTCAAGCCTATACATCTGGCCACGATATAGGCAAAGGAGGTGGAATGCACCTGTCTCAAGCGCAGTGGAGAATGATTTCAACGTTGTGCAAGGTTCTGCAACCTTTTGAACTTGCCACACGTGAAGTCAGTTCAGACACTGCCAGCCTGAGTCAGGTCATTCCCCTCATCAGGCTTTTGCAGAAGAAGATGGAGGCATTGAAGGAGGAGCTAAAACAGAGCGATTCCGCTAGGCATGTGGGACTTGTGGATGGAGCCCTTCATTCGCTTAACCAGGATTCACGTGTGGTCAATCTGTTGAAATCAGAGCACTACATTTTGGCCACCGTGCTCGATCCTAGATTTAAAACCTACCTTGGATCTCTCTTTACGGCAGACACAAGTCTGCAGAGGTTCAAAGACCTGCTGGTGACAAAATTGTCAAGTCAAGCGGAACGCGACCCGTCAACATCTCCTCCTTCACATTCTCCCGCAACTGGGGGTGCGAGGAAAAGGCTACGAATTCCGAGCCCACCCGCTGGCGGTGATGCAGGGCAGTCTGGAGCGACTGCTGATGCTGACATCTGGTCCAGACTGAAGGACCTGCCAACAGGTGCAAGGAGAGATTGATTGCTTCTTTTTTGGTGGGGGCCCTTGCACAAACTGGCTTTATTCTACCTAAGTTGCCCTCCCTCCAGTGTGTACTCCGAAAGAGTGTTTAGTGCCGCCGCTCACCTTGTCAGCATTCTGCGTACGAGGTTACTTCCAGAAAATGTGGAGAAGATGATGTTCATTAAAATGAATTATAATCAATTCCTCCATGGAGACATTCACCAGCAGCAATTGCCTCCAGAAAGTACACGAGGACCTGAGATGGTGGATTCCAGTGGGGATGAATTAATAATCTGTGAGGAGGGGGATGTACACAGTGAAAGGGGTGATGAATCGGACGATGATGATGAGGTGGACATCTTGCCTCCGTAGAGCCAGTTTGTGCAAGGAGAGATTGATTGCTTCTTTTTTGGTGGGGGCCCAAACCAACCAGTCATTTCAGTCACAGTCGTGTGGCAGACCCTGTGGCTGAAATGATGGGTTCGTTAAAGTGTGCATGTCCTGTTTTTACAACATAAGGGTGGGTGGGAGGGCCCAAGGACAATTCCATCTTGCACCTCTTTTTTCTTTCATTTTTCTTTGCGTCATGTGCTGTTTGTGGAGTATTTTTTTGAAGGGCCATCCTGCGTGACACTGCAGTGCCACTCCTAGATGGGCCCGGTGTTTGTGTCGGCCACTAGGGTCGCTTAGCTTAGTCACACAGCTACCTCATTGCGCCTCTTTTTTTCTTTGCGTCATGTGCTGTTTGGGGAGTTTTTTTTTGAAGGGCCATCCTGCGTGACACTGCAGTGCCACTCCTAGATGGGCTAGGTGTTTGTGTCGGTCACTAGAGTCGCTTAGCTTAGCCATCCTGCGACCTCGGTGCAAATTTTAGGACTAAAAATAATATTGTGAGGTGTGAGGTGTTCAGAATAGACTGAAAATGAGTGGAAATTATGGTTATTGAGGTTAATAATACTATGGGATCAAAATGACCCCCAAATTCTATGATTTAAGCTGTTTTTTAGGGTCTTTTGAAAAAAACACCCGAATCCAAAACACACCCGAATCCGACAAAAAAAATTCGGTGAGGTTTTGCCAAAACGCGTCCGAACCCAAAACACGGCCACGGAACCGAACCCAAAATCAAAACACAAAACCCGAAAAACTTCAGGTGCACATCACTACTTGTATTATACGTGGTAGATATGTTGCATTACACTGCACTAGACTGTTGTGTAATTCAAGCCTCTGTAGAGGCTGGCCACACCCCCTTTGTAGGCTGGCCACACCCTTAAATATGGGCCCCTATCACTACATTCCCCCGGTGGGCCCTTCATGTCCCAGTCCAACACTGCATGGAGGTGCTGACGGTGGGACTAAAAGTGATGGGCACTATGCTTCACCTGCCCCCAACTCCCCATCAGTGCTTGAGGCTCAACCCACCCACACCATGCCTCCTGGCTGAAAGAAGCAATGTTTGCTTTCTTCAGCAGGGGATTCCCTCCCTCAGTGTAGCATGCGTTGGAGCTCGCACCCGGTAGCTGTTAATCATTGTGCTGACAGCCTGCTGGGGCACGGACGCAGTCCTTTTTACATCCCTGTATGCGGTCCCCTGAGACCCATGGGGCTCTAAGCGACCGCTTGTGTCACATAGCGGTTAATCCATTACTGGATGTACTGAGTTGAAATTTAGCATAGACACGTAGGGGATAATTCCAAGTTGATCGCAGCAGGAATTTTGTTAGCAGTTGGGCAAAACCGTGTGCACTGCATGGGAGGCAGATATAACATGTGCAGAAAGAGTTAGATTTGGGTGGGTTATTTTATTTCTGTGCAGGGTAAATACTGGCTGCTTTATTTTTACACTGCAAATTAGATTGCAGATTGAACACACCACACCCAAATCTAACTCTCTCTGCACATGTTAAATCTGCCTCCCCTGCAGTGCACATGGTTTTGCCCAACTGCTAACAATGTAATTAGATAGGGAAGCACTGAAGGTTATGTGGGTGGGTCTGGAATTTGATAGGCTTGTCTGAAGAGGTGAGTTTTCGGGGAACGTTTAAAGGTTTGGAGACTAGAGGTGAGTCTTATTGTGCATTGGAGGGCATTCCACAGAGTGGGGGAAGCCCGGGTAAAGTCCTGTAAATTTGAGTGTGAACAAGTAATGCGTGTGGATGAGAGACACAGATCTTGTGCAGAGCGGAGAGGTCGGGTAGGGAGATATTTTGAGATGACTGAAGTGATGTACGTTGGTTTAGTTTGGTTAATAGCCTTGTATGTCAGTAAAAGTATTTTATATTTAATGCGGTAGAGTACCGGTAACCAATAGAAGGACTGACAGAGTGGATCTGCAGACGATGAACGTCTAGCGAGGAAGATTAGCCTCACAGCTGCATTCCAAATGGGTTGTAGTGGTGAGAGCCTATGTTCGGGAAGACCAGTCAGGAGACTATTACAATAATCAATGCGGGAGATAATGAGAGCATGGATTAGAGTTTTTGCTGTGTCTTGTGTAAGATATGGTAGTATTTTCAATATGTTTCTTAGATGTATATGTAACATGATCTTGAGACAGATTGAATGTTGAGAACAAAGGACAGTTTAGAATCAAGGATGACACCTAGGCAGCGAGCTTGTGGGGTAGGGATGATTGCCGAGTTCTCAACAGTGAGAGATATCAGGTTGGTAACTACTATTGGCTGGTGGAAATATAATTAATTCTGTTTTGGAAATATTAAGTTTGAGGTGGCGAGATGTCATCCAAGATAAAATGGCAGAAAGGCATTCAGTGACACGGCCCAATACAGATGGTGACAAATCTGGGGAGGATAGGTAGATTTGAGTATCATCTGCATACAGATGGTACTGAAATCTGAAAGAGTTGATTAGTTTGCCAAGAGATGTGGTATAGATAGAGAAAAGCAGAGAACCTAAGACTGAGCCTAGCGGTACTCCAACTGAGAGAGGTAGCGAAGAGGAGGTGGAATCAGATTTTGAGATAAGCGAAGTGATGGACGTTGGTGTAGTTTGGTTAATGGTCTTGTGTGTGAATAAAAGTATTTTATATTGAATACGGTAGAATACAGGTAACCACTGGAGGGAGTGACAGAGTGACCAATGGAGGGACTGACAGAGTGGATCTGCAGACAATGAATGTCTAGGGAGGAAGATTAGCCTCGCAGCTGCATTCAGAATGGATTATAGTGGTGAGAGTCTCGTTTTGGGAAGACCAGTTAGGAGACAATTGCAATAATCAATGCAGGAGATAATGAGATGGACTGCGTACAGATGATACTGAAATCCAAAAGAGCTGATTAGTTTACCAAGAGATGAGGTAAAGATCAGGGACGTGCTCACCGCTAAAAAGTTCAGGAGGCACTGGCTAGCACCAGAGCCAGATTTACATGCAACATATGAGCCAAAATGTATATCTGGTGCAGCAGTATAAACTCCTGGAAATGTGGTGAGTTGTTTTGATTAGAGATGAGCGGGTTCGGTTCCTCGGAATCCGAACCCGCCCGAACTTCATGTTTTTTCACGGGTCCGAGCGACTCGGATCTTCCCGCCTTGCTCGGTTAACCCGAGCGCGCCCGAACGTCATCATGACGCTGTCGGATTCTCGCGAGACTCGGATTCTATATAAGGAGCCGCGCGTCGCCGCCATTTTCACACGTGCATTGAGATTGATAGGGAGAGGACGTGGCTGGCGTCCTCTCCATTTAGATTAGAAGAGAGAGAGTGAGATTGATTTGAGACAGAGACACTTGATTTACTGGAGCTTAGGAGTACTGTAGAGAGTGCAGAGTTTAGTAGTGACTGACCACAGTGACCACCAGACAGTGCAGTTTTATTTAATATAATCCGTTCTCTGCCTGAAAAAAACGATACACAGTGACTCAGTCACATACCATATCTGTGTGCACTGCTCAGCCCAGTGTGCTGCATCATCTATGTATATATCTGACTGTGCTCACACAGCTTATAATTGTGGGGGAGACTGGGGAGCAGTGCCAGTTATAGGTTATAGCAGGAGCCAGGAGTACATATTATTAAAATTAAACAGTGCACACTTTTGCTGCAGGAGTGCCACTGCCAGTGTGACTGACCAGTGACCTGACCACACTGACCACCAGTATAGTTAGTAGTATACTATATTGTGATTGCCTGAAAAAGTTAAACACTCGTCGTGTGACTTGTGTGGTGTTTTTTTTTTATTCTATAAAAAACTCATTCTGCTGACAGACAGTGTCCAGCAGGTCCGTCATTATATAATATATACCTGTCCGGCTGCAGTAGTGATATATATATATTTTTTATATCATTATTTATCATCCAGTCGCAGCAGACACAGTACGGTAGTTCACGGCTGTAGCTACCTCTGTGTCGGCACTCGGCAGTCCATCCATAATTGTATACCACCTACCCGTGGTTTTTTTTTCTTTCTTCTTTATACATACATACTACATCTCTTTATCAACCAGTCTATATTAGCAGCAGACACAGTACAGTAGTCCACGGCTGTAGCTACCTCTGTGTCGGCACTCGGCAGTCCATCCATAATTGTATACCACCTACCCGTGGTTTTTTTTTCTTTCTTCTTTATACATACATACTACATCTCTTTATCAACCAGTCTATATTAGCAGCAGACACAGTACAGTACGGTAGTCCACGGCTGTAGCTACCTCTGTGTCGGCACTCGGCAGTCCGTCCATAATTGTATACCACCTACCCGTGGTTTTTTTTTCTTTCTTCTTTATACATACATACTACATCTCTTTATCAACCAGTCTATATTAGCAGCAGACACAGTACAGTAGTCCACGGCTGTAGCTACCTCTGTGTCGGCACTCGGCAGTCCATCCATAATTGTATACCACCTACCCGTGGTTTTTTTTTCTTTCTTCTTTATACATACATACTACATCTCTTTATCAACCAGTCTATATTAGCAGCAGACACGGTACAGTACGGTAGTCCACGGCTGTAGCTACCTCTGTGTCGGCACTCGGCAGTCCGTCCATAATTGTATACCACCTACCCGTGGTTTTTTTTTCTTTCTTCTTTATACATACATACTACATCTCTTTATCAACCAGTCTATATTAGCAGCAGACACAGTACAGTAGTCCACGGCTGTAGCTACCTCTGTGTCGGCACTCGGCAGTCCATCCATAATTGTATACCACCTACCCGTGGTTTTTTTTTCTTTCTTCTTTATACATACTACATCTCATTATCAACCAGTCTATATTAGCAGCAGACACAGTACGGTAGTCCACGGCTGTAGCTACCTCTGTGTCGGCACTCGGCAGTCCGTCCATAATTGTATACCACCTACCCGTGGTTTTTTTTTCTTTCTTCTTTATACATACATACTACATCTCATTATCATCCAGTCTATATTAGCAGCAGACACAGTACGGTAGTCCACGGCTGTAGCTACCTCTGTGTCGGCACTCGGCAGTCCATCCATAATTGTATACCACCTACCCGTGGTTTTTTCTTCTTTCTTCTTTATACATACATACTACATCTCTTTATCAACCAGTCTATATTAGCAGCAGACACAGTACGGTAGTCCACGGCTGTAGCTACCTCTGTGTCGGCACTCGGCAGTCCATCCATAATTGTATACCACCTACCCGTGGTTTTTTTTTCTTTCTTCTTTATACATACATACTACATCTCATTATCATCCAGTCTATATTAGCAGCAGACACAGTACAGTACAATAGTCCACGGCTGTAGCTACCTCTGTGTCGGCACTCGGCAGTCCATCCATAATTGTATACTAGTATCCATCCATCTCCATTGTTTACCTGAGGTGCCTTTTAGTTGTGCCTATTAAAATATGGAGAACAAAAATGTTGAGGTTCCAAAATTAGGGAAAGATCAAGATCCACTTCCACCTCGTGCTGAAGCTGCTGCCACTAGTCATGGCCGAGACGATGAAATGCCAGCAACGTCGTCTGCCAAGTACAGAGCATGTCAAATCCAAAACACCAAATATCAGTAAAAAAAGGACTCCAAAACCTAAAATAAAATTGTCGGAGGAGAAGCGTAAACTTGCCAATATGCCATTTACCACACGGAGTGGCAAGGAACGGCTGAGGCCCTGGCCTATGTTCATGGCTAGTGGTTCAGCTTCACATGAGGATGGAAGCACTCAGCCTCTCGCTAGAAAACTGAAAAGACTCAAGCTGGCAAAAGCACCGCAAAGAACTGTGCGTTCTTCGAAATCCCAAATCCACAAGGAGAGTCCAATTGTGTCGGTTGCGATGCCTGACCTTCCCAACACTGGACGTGAAGAGCATGCGCCTTCCACCATTTGCACGCCCCCTGCAAGTGCTGGAAGGAGCACCCGCAGTCCAGTTCCTGATAGTCAGATTGAAGATGTCAGTGTTGAAGTACACCAGGATGAGGAGGATATGGGTGTTGCTGGCGCTGGGGAGGAAATTGACCAGGAGGATTCTGATGGTGAGGTGGTTTGTTTAAGTCAGGCACCCGGGGAGACACCTGTTGTCCGTGGGAGGAATATGGCCGTTGACATGCCTGGTAAAAATACCAAAAAAATCAGCTCTTCGGTGTGGAAGTATTTCACCAGAAATGCGGACAACAATTGTCAAGCCGTGTGTTCCCTTTGTCAAGCTGTAATAAGTAGGGGTAAGGACGTTAACCACCTCGGAACATCCTCCCTTATACGTCACCTGCAGCGCATTCATAATAAGTCAGTGACAAGTTCAAAAACTTTGGGCGACAGCGGAAGCAGTCCACTGACCAGTAAATCCCTTCCTCTTGTAACCAAGCTCACGCAAACCACCCCACCAACTCCCTCAGTGTCAATTTCCTCCTTCCCCAGGAATGCCAATAGTCCTGCAGGCCATGTCACTGGCAATTCTGACGAGTCCTCTCCTGCCTGGGATTCCTCCGATGCATCCTTGCGTGTAACGCCTACTGCTGCTGGCGCTGCTGTTGTTGCTGCTGGGAGTCGATGGTCATCCCAGAGGGGAAGTCGTAAGCCCACTTGTACTACTTCCAGTAAGCAATTGACTGTCCAACAGTCCTTTGCGAGGAAGATGAAATATCACAGCAGTCATCCTGCTGCAAAGCGGATAACTGAGGCCTTGACAACTATGTTGGTGTTAGACGTGCGTCCGGTATCCGCCTTTAGTTCACAGGGAACTAGACAATTTATTGAGGCAGTGTGCCCCTGTTACCAAATACCATCTAGGTTCCACTTCTGTAGGCAGGCGATACCGAGAATGTACACGGACGTCAGAAAAAGACTCACCAGTGTCCTAAAAAATGCAGTTGTACCCAATGTCCACTTAACCACGGACATGTGGACAAGTGGAGCAGGGCAGGGTCAGGACTATATGACTGTGACAGCCCACTGGGTAGATGTATGGACTCCCGCCGCAAGAACAGCAGCGGCGGCACCAGTAGCAGCATCTCGCAAACGCCAACTCTTTCCTAGGCATGCTACGCTTTGTATCACCGCTTTCCAGAATACGCACACAGCTAAAAACCTCTTACGGCAACTGAGGAAGATCATCGCAGAATGGCTTACCCCAATTGGACTCTCCTGTGGATTTGTGGCATCGGACAACGCCAGCAATATTGTGTGTGCATTAAATATGGGCAAATTCCAGCACGTCCCATGTTTTGCACATACCTTGAATTTGGTGGTGCAGAATTTTTTAAAAAACGACAGGGGCGTGCAAGAGATGCTGTCGGTGGGCAGAAGAATTGCGGGACACTTTCGGCGTACAGGCACCACGTACAGAAGACTGGAGCACCACCTAAAACTACTGAACCTGCCCTGCCATCATCTGAAGCAAGAAGTGGTAACGAGGTGGAATTCAACCCTCTATATGCTTCAGAGGTTGGAGGAGCAGCAAAAGGCCATTCAAGCCTATACAATTGAGCACGATATAGGAGGTGGAATGCACCTGTCTCAAGTGCAGTGGAGAATGATTTCAACGTTGTGCAAGGTTCTGATGCCCTTTGAACTTGCCACACGTGAAGTCAGTTCAGACACTGCCAGCCTGAGTCAGGTCATTCCCCTCATCAGGCTTTTGCAGAAGAAGCTGGAGACATTGAAGGAGGAGCTAACACGGAGCGATTCCGCTAGGCATGTGGGACTTGTGGATGGGGCCCTTAATTCGCTTAACAAGGATTCACGGGTGGTCAATCTGTTGAAATCAGAGCACTACATTTTGGCCACCGTGCTCGATCCTAGATTTAAAACCTACCTTGGATCTCTCTTTCCGGCAGACACAAGTCTGCTGGGGTTGAAAGACCTGCTGGTGAGAAAATTGTCAAGTCAAGCGGAACGCGACCTGTCAACATCTCCTCCTTCACATTCTCCCGCAACTGGGGGTGCGAGGAAAAGGCTCAGAATTCCGAGCCCACCCGCTGGCGGTGATGCAGGGCAGTCTGGAGCGACTGCTGATGCTGACATCTGGTCCGGACTGAAGGACCTGACAACGATTACGGACATGTCGTCTACTGTCACTGCATATGATTCTCTCAACATTGAAAGAATGGTGGAGGATTATATGAGTGACCGCATCCAAGTAGGCACGTCACACAGTCCGTACTTATACTGGCAGGAAAAAGAGGCAATTTGGAGGCCCTTGCACAAACTGGCTTTATTCTACCTAAGTTGCCCTCCCACAAGTGTGTACTCCGAAAGAGTGTTTAGTGCCGCCGCTCACCTTGTCAGCAATCGGCGTACGAGGTTACATCCAGAAAATGTGGAGAAGATGATGTTCATTAAAATTAATTATAATCAATTCCTCCGCGGAGACATTGACCAGCAGCAATTGCCTCCACAAAGTACACAGGGAGCTGAGATGGTGGATTCCAGTGGGGACGAATTGATAATCTGTGAGGAGGGGGATGTACACGGTGATATATCGGAGGATGATGATGAGGTGGACATCTTGCCTCTGTAGAGCCAGTTTGTGCAAGGAGAGATTAATTGCTTCTTTTTTGGGGGGGGTCCAAACCAACCCGTCATATCAGTCACAGTCGTGTGGCAGACCCTGTCACTGAAATGATGGGTTGGTTAAAGTGTGCATGTCCTGTTTATACAACATAAGGGTGGGTGGGAGGGCCCAAGGACAATTCCATCTTGCACCTCTTTTTTCTTTTCTTTTTCTTTGCGTCATGTGCTGTTTGGGGAGGGTTTTTTGGAAGGGCCATCCTGCGTGACACTGCAGTGCCACTCCTAGATGGGCCCGGTGTTTGTGTCGGCCACTAGGGTCGCTTATCTTACTCACACAGTCAGCTACCTCATTGCGCCTCTTTTTTTCTTTGCGTCATGTGCTGTTTGGGGAGGGTTTTTTGGAAGGGCCATCCTGCGTGACACTGCAGTGCCACTCCTAGATGGGCCCGGTGTTTGTGTCGGCCACTAGGGTCGCTTATCTTACTCACACAGTCAGCTACCTCATTGGGCCTCTTTTTTTCTTTGCGTCATGTGCTGTTTGGGGAGGGTTTTTTGGAAGGGCCATCCTGCGTGACACTGCAGTGCCACTCCTAGATGGGCCCGGTGTTTGTGTCGGCCACTAGGGTCGCTTATCTTACTCACACAGTCAGCTACCTCATTGCGCCTCTTTTTTTCTTTGCGTCATGTGCTGTTTGGGGAGGGTTTTTTGGAAGGGACATCCTGCGTGACACTGCAGTGCCACTCCTAGATGGGCCCGGTGTTTGTGTCGGCCACTAGGGTCGCTTATCTTACTCACACAGTCAGCTACCTCATTGCGCCTCTTTTTTTCTTTGCGTCATGTGCTGTTTGGGGAGGGTTTTTTGGAAGGGACATCCTGCGTGACACTGCAGTGCCACTCCTAGATGGGCCCGGTGTTTGTGTCGGCCACTAGGGTCGCTTATCTTACTCACACAGCTACCTCATTGCGCCTCTTTTTTTCTTTGCGTCATGTGCTGTTTGGGGAGGGTTTTTTGGAAGGGACATCCTGCGTGACACTGCAGTGCCACTCCTAGATGGGCCCGGTGTTTGTGTCGGCCACTAGGGTCGCTTATCTTACTCACACAGCGACCTCTGTGCAAATTTTAGGACTAAAAATAATATTGTGAGGTGTGAGGTATTCAGAATAGACTGAAAATGAGTGTAAATTATGGTTTTTGAGGTTAATAATACTTTGGGATCAAAATGACCCCCAAATTCTATGATTTAAGCTGTTTTTTAGGGTTTTTTTAAAAAAACACCCGAATCCAAAACACACCCGAATCCGACAAAAAAAATTCGGTGAGGTTTTGCCAAAACGCGGTCGAACCCAAAACACGGCCGCGGAACCGAACCCAAAACCAAAACACAAAACCCGAAAAATTTCCGGCGCTCATCTCTAGTTTTGATCAGAGATGTGAGGAAAAGTTAGCCAGGTGAGGCACTGCCTCACCTGCCATAGACTTTTTACTCCAGAGTTTTGGCTATAAAAATTATTAAAATAATGCAAAGAAGATATTTCAAACATATTTTTGTATTTTTCATATACTTTACGCAGTCAAAAATCTGGCACAAACGTTAGTATGACAGGAAAGACTCTGCCTCACCACACCGCACGTCACTGGTATAGATAGAGAAAAGCAGAGGACCTAAGACTGAGCCTTGCGGTATTCCAACTGAGAGAGGTAGCGAAGAGGAGGTGGAATCAGAGAAACGAACACGGAAGGAGCGATTCGATAAGTAGGATGAGAACCAAGAAAGGGCTGTGTCCTGAAGACCTAGGGACTGTAGTGTTTGTGAGAAGAGAGTGGTCAACAGTGTCAAAAGTAGAGATGAGCGGATTCGGTTCTCCGAGATCCAAACCCCCCCGAACTTCACCTATTTTACATGGGTCCGAGGCAGACTCGGATATTCCCGCCTTGCTCGGTTAACCCGAATGCGGCCGAATGTCATCATCCCGCTGTCGGATTTTCGCAAGATTCGTATTCTATATAAAGAGCTGCGCGTCGCCGCCATTTTCACTCATGCATTGGAGACTGAACGTAGGGGACGTGGCTGCGTTCTCTCCCTGAAAAGCTCCGTATCTGTGCTCAGTGTGCTGCAAATATCTGTGCTCAGTGTGCTGCAAATATCTGTGCTCAGTGTGCTGAAAATATCTACGTTCTCAGCCTGAAAATGTTCCATATCTGTGCTCAGTGTGCTGCAAATATCTGTGCTCAGTGTGCTGCATTGTGGGGACCACCAGTATATAATTATAGTAGTACAGTGCAGTAGGCCATTGCTGTATCTTGCAGCTCTGTGTCAAGTATACTATCCATATCTGTGCTGCATTAATGTGAGCAGTATATAGTAGGACAGTGCAGCATTTTGGTGACCAGCAGTATACATATAGTACAGTACAGTAGGCCATTGCTGTATCTTGCAGCTCTGTGTCAAGTATACTATCCATATCTGTGCTGCATTATTGTGAGCAGTATATAGTAGGACAGTGCAGCATTTTGGTGACCAGCAGTATACATATAGTACAGTACAGTAGGCCATTGCTGTATCTTGCATCTCTGTGTCAAGTATACTATCCATATCTGTGCTGCATTATTGTGAGCAGTATATAGTAGGACAGTGCAGCATTTTGGGGACCAGCAGTATACATATAGTACAGTACAGTAGGCCATTGCTGTATCTTGCAGCTCTGTGTCAAGTATACTATTCATATCTGTGCTGCATTATTGTGCGCAGTATATAGGACAGTGCAGCATTTTGGTGACCAGCAGTATACATATAGTACAGTACAGTAGGCCATTGATGTATCTTGCAGCTCTGTGTCAAGTATACTCTCCATATCTGTGCTGCATTATTGTGAGCAGTATATAGTAGGACAGTGCAGCATTTTAGGGACCAGCAGTATACATATAGTACAGTACAGTAGGCCATTGCTGTATCTTGCATCTCTGTGTCAAGTATACTATCCATATCTGTGCTGCATTATTGTGAGCAGTATATAGTAGGACAGTGCAGCATTTTGGTGACCAGCAGTATGCATATAGGCCCTCATTCCGAGTTGTTCGCTCGCTAGCTGCTTTTAGCAGCATTGCACACGCTAGGCCGCCGCCCTCTGGGAGTGTATCTTAGCTTAGCAGAATTGCGAACGAAAGATTAGCAGATTTGCGAATAGAAATTTCTTAGCAGTTTCTGAGTAGCTCCAGACTTACTCAGCCATTGCGATCAGTTCACTCAGTTTCGTTCCTGGTTTGATGTCACAAACACACCCAGCGTTCGCCCAGACACTCCCCCGTTTCCTCAGACACTCCCGCGTTTTTCCCAGAAACGCCAGCGTTGTTTCGCACACTCCCATAAAACGGCCAGTTTCCGCCCAGAAACACCCACTTCCTGTCAATCACACTCCAATCACCAGAACGATGAAAAATCCTTGTTATGCCTTGAGTAAAATACCTAACTTTTGAGTAAAATAACTAAGCGCATGCGCTCTGCGAACCTTGCGCATGCACAGTAAGTGACTAATCGCAATATAGAGAAAATCGGCAACGAGCGGACAACTCGGAATGACCACCATAGTACAATACAGTAGGCCATTGCTGTATCTTGCAGCTCTGTGTCAAGTATACTATCCATATCTGTGCTCCATTGTTGTGAGCAGTATATAGTAGGACAGTGCAGCATTTTGTTGACCAGCAGTAGTAGTACAGACAGTACAGTAGGCCATTGCTATTGATATATTACTGGCATATAATTCCACACATTAAAAAATAGAGAACAAAAATGTGGAAGGTAAAATAGGGAAAGATCAAGATCCACTTCCACCTCGTGCTGAAGCTGCTGCCACTAATCATGGCCGAGACGATGAAATGCCATCAACGGCGTCTGCCAAGGCCGATGCCCAGTGGTCATAGTAGAGAGCATGTAAAATCCAAAAAACAAAAGTTCAGTAAAATGACCCAAAAATCTAAATGAAAAGTGTCTGAGGAGAAGCGTAAACTTGACAGTATGCCAATTACTACATGGAGGAATGGCTGAGGCCCTGGCCTATGTTCATGGCTAGTGGTTCAGCTTCACATGAGGATGGAAGCACTCATCCTCCTGCTAGAAAAATGAAAAGACATAAGCTGGCAAAAGCACAGCAAAGAACTGTGCGTTCTTCTAAATCACAAATCCCCAAGGAGAGTCCAATTGTGTCGGTTGCGATGCCTGACCTTCCCAACACTGGACGGGAAGAGGTGACGCCTTCCACCATTTGCACGCCCCCTGCAAGTGCTGGAAGGAGCACCCACAGTCCAGTTCCTGATAGTCAAATTGAAGATGTCACTGTTGAAGTACACCAGGATGAGGATATGGGTGTTGCTGTCGCTGAGGAGGAAATTGACAAGGAGGATTCTGATGGTGAGGTGGTTTGTTTAAGTCAGGCACCCGGGGAGACACCTGTTGTCCGTGGGATGAATATGGCCATTGACATGCCTGGTCAAAATACAATAAAAAAATCACCTCTTCGGTGTGGAATTATTTTAACAGAAATGCGGACAACAGGTGTCAAGCCGTGTGTTGCCTTTGTCAATCTGTAATAAGTAGGGGTAAGGACGTTAACCACCTAGGAACATCCTCCCTTATACGTCACCTGGAGCGCATTCATCAGAAGTCATTGACAAGTTAAAATTTTTTGGGTGACAGCGGAAGCAGTCCACTGACAACTAAGGTCCTCATTCCGAGTTGTTCGCTCGCTAGCTGCTTTTAGCAGCATTGCACACGCTAGGCCGCCGCCCTTTGGGAGTGTATCTTCACTTAGCAGAATTGCGAACGAAAGAGTAGCAGAATTGCGAATAAATAATTCTTAGCAGTTTCTGAGTAGCTCGAGACTTACTCCTACACTGCGATCAGCTCAGCCTGTTTCGTTCCTGGTTTGACGTCACAAACACACCCTGCTTTCGGCCAGCCACTCCCCCGTTTCTCCAGACACTCCTGCATTTTATCCTGGCACGCCTGCGTTTTTCCGCACACTCCCAGAAAACGGTCAGTTTCCGCCCAGAAACACCCACTTCCTGTCAATCACACTCCGATCTCTTCAACGATGAAAATTCTTTGTTCGGACGTGAGTAAATCTACTAAGTTTTGTGCTAAATTACTTAGCGCTTGCGCACTGCGTACCATGCGCATGCACATTTTTGCCTTAATCGCTCCGTTGCGAAAATCGGCAACGAGCGAACAACTCGGAATGACCCCCTAAATCCCTTACTCTTGTACCCAAGCTCCTGAAAACCACACCACCAACTCCCTCAGTGTCAATTTCCTCCTTAGACAGGAACGCCAATAGTCCTGCAGGCCATGTCACTGGCAAGTCTGACGAGTCCTCTCCTGACTGGGATTCCTCCGATGCATCCTTGAGTGTAACGCCTACTGCTGCTGGCGCTGCTGTTGTTGCTGCTGGGAGTCGATCGTCATCCCAGAGGGGAAGTCGGAAGACCACTTGTACTACTTCCAGTAAGCAATTGACTGTCCAACAGTCCTTTATGAGAAAGATGAAATATCACAGCAGTCATCCTGCTGCAAAGCGGATAACTCAGGCCTCGGCAGCTGTGTTGGTGTTAAACGTTTGTCCGGTATCCTCCGTTAGTTCACAGGGACTTTGCTTGAGGTATTGTGTTCCCGGTACCAAATACCATCTAGGTTCCACTTCTCTAGGCAGGTGATACCAAGAATGTACACAGACGTCAGAAAAAGACTCACCAGTGTCCTAAAAAATGCAGTTGTACCCAATGTCCACTTAACCACGGACATGTGGACAAGTGGAGCAGGGCAGACTCAGTACTATATGACTGTGACAGCCCACTGGGTAGATGTACTGCCTCCCGCAGCAAGAACAGCAGCGGCGGCACCAGTACCAGCATCTCGCAAACGCCATCTTGTTCCTAGGCAGGCTACGCTTTGTATTACCGCTTTCCATAAGAGGCACACAGCTGACAACCTCTTACGGAAACTGAGGAACATCATCGCAGAATGGCTTACCCCAGTTGGACTCTCCTGGGGATTTGTGACATCGGACAATGCCACCAATATTGTGCGTGCATTACATGTGGGCAAATTCCAGCACGTCCCATGTTTTGCACATACATTGAATTTGGTGGTGCATAATTTTTTTAAAAACAACAGGGGCGTGCAAGAGATGCTGTCGGTGGCCCGAAGAATTGCGGGCCACTTTCGGCATTCAGCCACCGCGTGCCAAATACTGGAGCACCAGCAAACACTCCTGAACCTGCCCCGCCATCATCTGAAGCAAGAGGTGGTAACGAGTTGGAATTCAACCCTCTATATGCTTCAGAGGATGGAGGAGCAGCAAAAGGCCATTCAAGCCTATACATCTGCCTACGATAAAGGCAAAGGATGGGGAATGCACCTGACTCAAGCGCAGTGGAGAATGATTTCAACGTTGTGCAAGGTTCTGCAACGCTTTGAACTTGCCACACATGAAGTCAGTTCAGACACTGCCAGCCTGAGTCAGGTCATTCCCCTAATCAGGCTTTTGCAGAAGCAGCTGGAGAGATTGAAGGAGGAGCTAAAACGGAGCGATTCCGCTAGGCATGTGGGACTTTTGGATGCAGCCCTTAATTCGCTTAACCAGGATTCACAGGTGGTCAATCTGTTGAAATCAGAGCATTACATTTTGGCCACCGTGCTCGATCCTAGGTTTAAAGCCTACGTTGTATCTCTCTTTCCGGCAGACACAAGTCTGCACAAGTTCAAAGACCTGCTGATGAGACACTTGTCAACTCAAGCGGAACGTGACCCGTCAACAGCTCCTCCTTCACATTCTCCTGCAACTGGAGCTGCAAAGAAAAGGCTAAGAATTCCGAGCCCACATGCTGGCAGTGATGCAGGGCAGTCTTGAGCGAGTGCTGACATCTGGTCCGGACTGAAGGACCTGCCAACGATTACTGACATGTCGTCTACTGTCACTGCATATGATTCTGTCACCATTGAAAGAATGGTGGAGGATTATATGAGTGACCGCATCCAAGTAGGCACGTCAGACAGTCCGTACGTATACTGGCAGGAAAAAGAGGCAATTTGGAGGCCCTTGCACAAACTGGCTTTATTTTACCTAAGTTGCCCCCCCTCCAGTGTTTACTCCGAAAGAGTGTTTAGTGCAGCCGGTAACCTTGTCAGCGATCAGCGTACGAGGTTACTTCCAGAAAATGTGGAGAAGATGATGTTCATCAAAAATAATTATAATCAATTCCTCCGTGGAGACATTCACCATCAATTGCCTCCAGAAAGTACACAGGGACTTGAGATGGTGGATTCCAGTGGGGACAAATTAATACTCTGTGAGGAGGGGGATGTACACAGTGAAAGGGGTGAGGAATCGGAGGATGATGATGAGGTGGACATCTTGCCTCTGTAGAGCAAGTTTGAGCAAGGAGAGATTGATTGCTTCTTTTTTTGGTGGGTGCCCAAACCAACCAGTCATTTCAGCCACAGTCGTGTGGCAGACCCTGTGGCTGAAATGATGGGTTTGTCAAAGTGTGCATGTTCTGTTTATACAACATAAGGGTGGGTGGGAGGGCGCAATGACAATTCCATCTTGCACCTCTTTTTTTAATTTATTTATCTTTGCATCATGTGATTTTTGGGGCCAATTTTTTAAGTGCCATCCTGTCTGACACTGCAGTGCCACTCCTAGATGGGTCAGGTGTTTGTGCCGCCCACTTGGGTCGCTGAGCTTAGTCATCCAGTGACCTCGGTGCAAATTTTAGGACTAAAAATAATATTGTGTGGTGTGAGGTGTTCAGAATAGACTGGAAATGAGTGGAAATTATGGTTATTGAGGTTAATAATACTATAGGATCAAAATTACCCCCACATTCTATTATTTAAGCTGTTTTTGAGGGGTTTTTGAAAAAAAACACCTGAATCCAAAACACACCCGAATCCGACAAAAAATTTTCAAGGAGGTTTTACCAAAACGCGTCCGAATCCAAAACACGGCCGCGGAACCGAATCCAAAACCAAAACACAAAACCCGAAAAATTTCCGGTGCACATCTCTAGTCAAAAGCATCAGAAAGATTATTATTATTACAGGTTGAGTATCCCATATCCAAATATTCCGAAATACAGAATATTCTGAAATACGGAATTTTTTGAGTGAGACTGAGATAGTGAAACCTTTGTTTTCTGATGGCTCAATATACAGAAACTTTGTTTAATACACAAAGTTATTAAAAATATTGTATTAAATTACCTTTAGGCTGTGTTTATTAGGTATATATGAAACATAAATGAATTGTGTGAATGTACACACACTTTGTTTAATGCACAAAGTTCTTAAAAATATTGGCTAGAATGACCTTCAGGCTGTGTATATAAGGTGTATATGAAACATAAATGCATTCTGTGCTTAGATTTAGGCCCCATCACCATGATATCTTATTATGGTATGCAATTATTCCAAAATAGGGAAAAATCTGATATCCAAAATACTTCTGGTCCCAAGCATTTTGGATAAGGGATACTCAACCTGTATCCTTTATTTATATGATGCCACAAGGGGGCTGCAGCGCCCAATTACAGAGTATATAAACAAATTTAAAAAAAAGGAAAACAGCAACTTACAGTTGATGACAATATAGGACAAGTACAGGGTAAATAAACATAGCTACATCAGCAGATGACACTGAAATAAGTATCAGGTGGCAGGAGACTGCTGGATTTGGTGCAGTTGAAGAAAAAGGAAAATCACATGAGGGAAGAGGGCCCTACTTGTGAGAGCTTACATTCTAAAGGGGAGAGGTAGACAGATGGGGATGACACAGACGGGGTACATAGAGAGCATGGAACAGAGGGTTAGGATGAGATTTGGCTGGGTTTGGTGAAGAAGTGGGTCTTGAGAGCCCATTTGATGTTTTGTAAAGAGGTTGAGAGTCTAAGGGGGAGAGGTAGGGAATTCCAGAGAAATGGAGCAGCATGTGAGAAATCTTGGAGGTAGGAGTGGGAGGAAGTAATCAGTAGGCAGGATAGTCGGTGTGCATTAGCTGAGCGTAGAGGATGGGTGGGAGTGTAAAGGGAGAAAAGGTCAGAGATGTAGATGGGAGAGGAGTGGGTGAGGGCTTTGTAAGTGAGTGTGAGAAGCTTGAAATGGATTCTGAAAGGGAAGGGGAGCCAGTGAAGGTCTTATAAGAGAGGAGAGGTGGACGTAGTGCGTTTGGTGAGGAAAATGAGCCGGGTAGCAGCATTGAGGATAGATTGGAGTGGAGAGAGGTATTTGTCAGGAATGCCAGTCAGGAGGAGATTACAGTAGTCCAGTCTGGATATGACTAGTAAGTAGATAATGGTCTTGTTGGCATCCTGGGTGAGAAAGGGTCTAATCCTGGAAATGTTTTTTGAGATGAAAGTGGCAGGTTTGTGAGAGGTGTTGAATGTGTGGTTTGAAGGAGAGGGAGGAGTCAAGGATTACTTCAAGACAGCGCACTTGGGGGCTAGAGGAGATAGTAGTGCCATGAATAGATAATGAGATTGTAGGAGGTGAGGTTATGCGGGACGGAGGGAAGATGATCAGCTCAGTCTTAGACATGTTAAGTTTAAGAAAGCGCTGGGACATCCAAACAGAGACAGCAGAGAGACAGCTGGAGATACAAGTGAGGAGAGCAGGTGAGAGGTCTGGAGAGGAAAGATAGATGTGAGTGTCATCAGCATAGAGAGGATATTGAAAACCAAAAGAACTAATGAGCTTACCTAGTGAGGATTTATAGAGAGAGAAAAGAAGAGGACCAAGGACAGAACCCTGAGGTACAACTACAGTTAGTGGAAGTGAGGGGGAGGTGGTGTCATGAGAGGAGACAGAGAATGATCGGTCAGAGAGGTAGGAAGACAGCCAACAGAGGGCAGTATCATGCAGACCAATGGAGTGAAGGATTTGCAGTAGGAGAGGGTGGTCCACAGTGTCAAAAGCAGCAGAGAGATCAAGAAGAATAAGTAGAGAGTAGTGGCCCTTAGATTTAGCAGCATGGAGGTCATTGCAGACTTTTGTAAGGGCAGTTTCAGT
Organism: Pseudophryne corroboree; assembly: GCF_028390025.1. Classification (NCBI taxonomy): domain Eukaryota; kingdom Metazoa; phylum Chordata; class Amphibia; order Anura; family Myobatrachidae; genus Pseudophryne; species Pseudophryne corroboree. The sequence goes on from NC_086447.1 coordinate 112,076,316, forward strand.
GGAGTGGAGAGGACGGAAGCCAGACTGGAATGGGTCAAGCAGTGAGCATGAGGAAAGAAAGGAAGTAAGGTGGTTGTAGACAATACGCTCAAGGAGTTTGGAGGCAAAAGGGAGAAGAGAGATGGTTTAGTAGTTGGAGAGAGTGTTTGGATCAAGGTTAGGTTTTTTAAGAATAGGAGAGATGAGTGCATGCTTGAAGACAGAGGGGACAGTGCCTGATGAGAGGGAGAGGTTGAGAAGGTGGGAAAGATGGGAACAGGCAGAAGGAGAGAGGTAGTGGAGGAGGCGGGAGGGGATAGGGTCAAGTGGGGAGGTGGTGAGGGGACAGGAATGAATGAGGGCCATGACTTCCTCACCAGATGCATGGGGAGAAAGATGTTAGAGTTGGTGAGAGGGATGGGGAGGGGTGGTAAGGGATGAGAGGAGGCTGGTTGCTGATGGTCTGGTGTGTTGTGATGTCCTGACGTACTGTATGGAGTAAATTTTGGATGTGAAGCAAGTGGCAAAGTCAAGAGCAGAGAGTGAGGAAGGGAGACGAGGTGGAGGTGCACAGAGGAGTGAGTTGAGAGTGGCAAAGAGGTGCCGTGGGTTAAGGGGAATAAGTAGTGAGATTTAGCAGTGACCAAATAATTCACAACCTTAGTCAGTGCTGTCTCTGTGGAGTGTTGGGCACAAAATCCTGACTGAAGAGGGTAAGCTGAGTTAAGAAAGTGTGTGAGGCGAGTGTAGGCAAGTCTCTCAAGTAGCTTGGAGGGGCATGGGAGCTGAGAGATGGGACGATAGTTTGAGAGAGTTAGGGTCAGAGTTTTGTTTTTTCAGAATGGGAGTAATCACTGCATGCTTGTACAGAGAAGGAAAGATACCAGTAAACAAAGAGATATTACAGATTTTAGTTAAGGTTGGGACAAGCACAGCAAACAGAGCTTTACTAATTTGTCAGGGTATAGAGTCAAGGGAAGAGGTAGTAGAGTAGGCAGATGAGAAGAGTGCAGATACTTCATCTTCATTTGTAGGATCAAATGAAGAGAAGGTGTTAGAGGATTCAGGAATGGAATTGAGCAGGTCACTGGCTGTGGAAGAGCATACCATTTCATTTCGGATCTTATCAATCTTGTCCTTGAAATAGGAAGCAAGATCTTGCGCACTGATAGTGGCTGGTGGGTTGGGTGAGGGAGGGACAAGAAGTGATTTAAATGTACTAAAAAGACGCTTGGGGTTAGAGGCTTGAGTAGAGATGAGAGATTGGAAATATGTTTGTTCGGCAGTGTCCAGAGCATTACGATAAGAGTGGTACATGGTCTTATATGTGAGAAAGTCACTTGAACTATGAGATTTATGCCACTGGCGTTCTATTTTACGTGAGAATTTTTGTAGATGTCTAGTGTATTTAGAGTGCCATGGTTGACATCTAAGTCTACATGGAGTGTGATTGGTAGCCGGAACAACTTCATTGCGTGATGTTTCTACAGTTTGGTTAAAGTGTGATACAGCAGTCTCAGGAGAGGTAAATGTAGAAATTGGTGAGAGTAGTGGTTGCAGTGATGTAGATAGTTGTTGAAAATTAATAGAATTAATATTTCTGCTGGTTAGAGGCGGCTTGGTAGACTTCAGGGACATTGAGTTTGAAGTAATGGAGGAGAGCATGCAGGTGATAAATGTCACGGTCCGGGTAATTAAACAGACATACCTCTCAAGTGCCTGTCCAAGCTGTCACTACGCTCCAGGCCCAGTTGCTATCATCATGATCTGCGTCCACTGCATAGTGTGGCAGATCTGCAGCCACATGTAACACAAACATAGTTTCCCTCCTAAACCAAACATGGGGACTGCCATGTTTGATCAGGTCATCTGATCCCAGTGAGCCTATCCTGAGCATCCTGCTGTCCAGCTGATCATCCCAGCCAATCCCTGCACACTGGCTGCTATAAGAATGCTGGGTAAGGACTGCCTAGTCGCCATTGCTATGATTGTCAGTCCCTGTATGGTTGTTTGCTCTCAGCTGCTTCCAGGTTACCTTGCTCCAGGAAATTCCACTCTGTCCTGAGACCTGAGTTCCATCCAGCTTGCAGCTCTGCCTGGCTCATCGGTGTTCCGCCATCGATCTCTAGCTCCATCAGTGTTTTGCCATCGATCTCTAGCTCCACCGGTGTTCTGCCATCGATCTCTAGCTCCATCAGTGTTTTGCCATCGATCTCTAGCTCCATCTGTGTTTTGCCATCGATCTCTAGCTCCATCGGTGTTCCGCCATCGATCTCTAGCTCCAATATCCAGTATCATCGGTATCCATCTCATCTCCAGTGGTCAGTAACCTTGTGCTCATTCTGATTGGGGCTTTATCAGTGGTTTACACTGCATCCAAGTCTGCTGCTGTGCTTATTTATGTTGGGACTTCATCAGTGGTTCACGCTGCATCTACAGTCTATTGTTGTGTGCTCACCCGTATTGAGACTTCATTAGTGATCCACACTACATCCGATATTACATCTTGCCATTGATGTTACACTTGCTACAGCATTGCATCAGTTCCTATGCCTAAGTTACTGCATTATCTGTGATACCGATTATCTGAGTCTATTACCAACTGCCACTAACTATACCATCTTGCGTGCTGAATAAAAGACTTATTTCATTTTACAATATCTGTTGTTTGGGTCACGCCTTCGGGCCTATGCTCTAGTACACCACATCCTGGTTAATGTATAAGAACTTAATCAAAGCTCCCAGGTTCACATACCATTCTGCCCCTACGTCTGAGATCTCTACTGTCCAGAGTCAGACCTCAGGCGTGATAATAAGGTTGTAATCTGAGACAGGGAAAGGAGTGTTAGTGAGCTCAGTCAGAAACAGAGCATAGTCTGGTGAATACAAGATCAAGGCAGTGGCCCTCCTGATGAGTAGGGGAGTCATTACATTGGGAGAGGCCCAGGGAGGTGGTTAGAGAGAGCAGTTTGGAGGCATGGGGAGATTGTGGACTGTCAATAGAGATATTGAAATCGCCCATAATGATGGTGTCGATGTCAGAGGATAAAAAGTGAGGAAGCCAAGCAGAAAAATCTTTCAGAAACTTTTTGGGTTGCCCAGGTGGGCGATAAATAGCTGCAACACGCAGAGAGAAAGGGGTGAAAATCCTAATAGAATGTACTTCAAATGATGTAAATGCGAGTGAGGGAACAGATGGTGAAACGGTGTGTGTGTGTGTGTGTGTGTGTGTGTGTGTGTGTAAGATGTGGACAGTAATATTCCAACCCCACTTCCTTTACTGTAACCAGGCCTGGGGGTGTATGTGAATTGGAGGCCACCATGTGGGGGGCATATACAGTATGTATCTGGCACTGGGGATATATATATGTATTTGGCACTGTGGGGCATATCTGTATCTGGCACTGTGGGGCATATCTGTATCTGGCACTGTGGGGCATATCTGTATCTGGCACTGTGGGGCATATCTGTATCTGGCACTGTGGGGCATATCTGTATCTGGCACTGTGGCACATAGCTGTATCTGGCACTGTGGCACATAGGTGTATCTGGCACTGTGGGGCATATCTGTATCTGGCACTGTGGGGCATATCTGTATCTGGCACTGTGGGGCATATCTGTATCTGGCACTGTGGGGCATATCTGTATCTGGCACTGTGGGGAATATCTGTATCTGGCACTGTGGGGCATATCTGTATCTGGCACTGTGGGGAATATCTGTATCTGGCACTGTGGGGCATATCTGTATCTGGCACTGTGGGGCATATCTGTATCTGGCACTGCTGGGGGCATATCATGTGTATCTTGCACTGCTGGGGGGCATATCATGTATCTGGCACTGTGGGGCATATCATGTATCTGGCACTGTGGGGCATATCATGTATCTGGCACTGTGGGGCATATCTATCTGGCACTGTGGGGCATATCTCTATCTGGCACTGTGGGGCATATCTGTATCTGGCACTGCTGGGGGCATATCATGTGTATCTTGCACTGCTGGGGGGCATATCATGTATCTGGCACTGCTGGGGGCATATCATGTGTCTCTTGCACTGCTGGGGGGCATATCATGTATCTGGCACTGCTGCGGGGCATATCGTGTGTATCTGGCACTGCTGCTGGGCATATCATGTCTATCTAGCGCTATACTGGAGACATTATGTGTAAGGAACACTACTGTGGCTGTTATGTGTAAGGCTGCTAATTGTGTGTGTAGAAGGGGTGTGAAAATGTATTTATTTATAGTTTGACAATATGAAGTTGCAAGGCGCAGGCCATTTTTCCACGAGTACGCGCGCCTTTGGCGCGCGGGCACTTCAACATTTTCTTGCTCGGGGTGGTAGTAGGCCTGGAGCCAGCCCTGCATTCCAGGTTATCATACATTGTATTCATGATCTATCCATATACAGAGACAGTCACATGACTAGTGTCACATAACACAGAGACCTCAGCACTTTCACATATACAGTATATAGGGAAAATAATAAAAATGCATGTATACATATTATCCAAGGGTGCAGGGGAACTTGCAATCCACATCACAGGTTGTTGTAAGTCTATAAGTATCGTCATGCCGCATTGAAGGCAATGTACTGTATCGCTGTTCATGTGCTGCTAAATAAGGATCGCAGAGCTGCACGTCTTTCCATTCGGATCTTGAGTGTGCATGGTGGGACTTGTAGTTCCACAAGTCACAAGGATGCACAGTATATCTCCATGCTCTGATTTAACTTTACAGATAGAGGCGCTCTATCTAGCAGAGGTGTATAATGGGCTATATCTGGCGAAATGTGTAACATGTGTAATGGGCTCTACCAGGCATAATGTGTATAATGGGCTCCACCAGGCGTATTGTGTATAATGGGCTCTACCTGGCATAATGTGTGTAATGGGCTCTACCTGGTATAATGTGTATAAGGGGCTCTACCAGGTGTAATGTGTACAAGGGGCCACTCACTCACAGCTGCTCCATAGAGTTCCATACAGGTGCAAGTGACCAATCTATGGTGGCCAGAAGCTAGGGGTGCCAAATAGAGATTTTATCTTGCCCCCCCCCCAACCAAAAAACGTTTTGACGCCCCTGATAGATAGTAAGGTACAGTAAGTGCATAAGGGAAATGCAAGTTAAATGGTGAAATTACCTGGTTTCCAATGTTTTTCAATGTTTGTTCAACTGTTGGTTTATCTGGGGTTTTTTTTTAAAATTCCTAACTTTGTAATCTACCCCGGGACTGCAGTGATTCCTTTCACATATACCAATATCTTCAATAAATCGCTGGAGCTACAGAAAGTCCCTTCCTGCCTCAAAAGGTCTACTATAGTCCCGGTCCCCAAGAAACCCACTATCACAAACCTGAACGACTACAGGCCGATAGCACTGACGTCTGTGGTCATGAAAACGTTCGAGCGTCTGGTTTTGAATCACCTGAAAACTGTGACTGGCCCCCAACTGGACCCCCTGCAGTTCGCCTATCGCTCGAATCGGTGTGTCGAGGATGCAGTCAACCTGGGCCTGCACTACATTCTACAGCACCTAGACATTCCCGGTACCTACGCGAGGGTCCTGTTTGTCGATTTCAGCTCGGCCTTCAATACAATCGTCCCCAGCATCCTCCACCCCAAATTACTTTGCCTAGGGGTCCCAGAAGCTACCTGTTCCTGGATAATAGACTTCCTGACAGATAGGACACAGGTGGTGAAAGCGGGGGAATTCACCTCTCAAGCGCGGTCCATCAGTACAGGGGCCCCTCAGGGCTGTGTACTCTCACCCCTGCTCTTCTCCCTGTACACAAATGACTGTACCTCAGAGGCGCAATCAGTAAGGATCCTCAAATTCGCCGATGACACCACCGTCATCGGCCTCATCAAGGATGGGGACGAATCGGCCTATAGACGGGAAGTAGACCGGCTGGCCCAGTGGTGCATCCACAACAACCTTGACCTCAACCCCCTCAAAACTGTCGAGATGATAGTGGACTTCAGGAAGAAGTCATCTAGTGCACCTCCGCTAACGATTGCTGACAGTGTGGTATCGCTAGTGGACTCCTTCAAGTTTCTAGGGACCACAATCTCCAGGGACCTTAAATGGGGGTCCAACACTGACGCTACTGTTGGGAAAGCGCAGCAGAGGTTGTTCTTCCTCAGGCAACTAAGGAAGTTCAACATCCCACAGAAGCTCCTGCTCCTCTTCTACTCCGCGATTGTGGAGTCGGTACTGTGCTCCTCGATACTCGTATGGTACAGCTCCGCCAGCGCGAGGGACAGATGCAGGCTCCAAAAGGTGGTCAGAACCGCAGAGAAGATCATCGGGGCCGACCTTCCCTCAGTCCAGGACCTGTACTTGTCCAGAGCTAAAAAGCGGGCAATGAAGATAGTAAAAGACCAGCTACACCCCGGCCACAGCATGTTTAACTTGCTTCCTTCAGGCAGGCGTTACATGGCTGTCCCCACCAGATCCACCAGAAGCCTCAAAAGTTTCTTTCCCCAAGCTGTCCGCCTGCTGAACTCCTGAACATTGACTGACTAGACGTACCTGTAACTCACTTGTGTCCCTACGGTATACCTATCTGTGTAACTTTACTTGCCCCCCCCCACCCCCCCCCCCCCCACCCCCCACCCACACACACACGCACACACCTGCTTCCCTGTTACCTACTTGGCTGTTGTATAGCAAACCGAAGACAAATTCCTAGTATACGTAAGTATACCTGGCCAATAAAGCTGATTCTGATTCTGATTCTGATATAGTAATTCCTCCTTGTCAGGCAATCGCTCCTGAGTTCAAGCTATTGCTCACAAACAGAAATTGTTCTGACACTATTTTTCCAATAAGTTTGTTCCGTTTTTTTTTTTTTTTTGCATAAATACCCGAACATCGTAGGACAGCATAAAGACACCAGACATTGATCTTACAAAGCTGAAACCTCATTGTAACTAATGGGAACACATCACAGGAATTAAAGACATTATAACAGGTAAGGGAAGATTAAAAAGGCCACACGTGGTTTTAAGTGCTACCAAATTTATCTTGTTGCTAAGGAAACACTTTTCCTGGCATCAATGCAGAGCTTCTTCCAGATAGTTACTATCTGTCACATCCAGGCAACATGACACGCCAAAGGGCTTAGGTAAAACAGTATACTTAGCAAAGTCTTCAGCTAAGTCGCACAGATATCGACTAACAGATGTGACTGTATTGGATGTGTGATACACATCTCAGAGCTTCAGAAAGAGACGTGAAACATCAGATCTGACTCATTTAAATTTATATTTTGCAGTTTGTATTCCCTGAGAGTCGGGTCTAGATTAGCATTTGATGTTCCCTCCAGTCCCTTTGTCCCCAAGACTTGGGGGTGTATTGCTGATAGATTATATACAGGTAAATGGCATATATCTTCAGGGCACATGATCCACACTGTAAGATAAAACCAAGATACTGTATACATTATTATATGCCGCAACTGCTTCCAGCATTATAACTTACAATAACTAATGAATAATAAATGAACATTACAATGTAGAAAATAAATATATAATTTGATCTGAGCAAGCTGCTCCCTTATTAAATACTAACTGGTGACCACCAGACAATTACTACCAGCACTATAGAAAAAGTTTTCCAGAGATGGGGGCTTTAAAATTAGAGATGAGCGCCTGAAATTTTTCGGGTTTTGTGTTTTGGTTTTGGGTTCGGTTCCGCGGCCGTGTTTTGGGTTCGACCGCGTTTTGGCAAAACCTCACCGAATTTTTTTTGTCGGATTCGGGTGTGTTTTGGATTCGGGTGTTTTTTTAAAAAAACACTAAAAAACAGCTTAAATCATAGAATTTGGGGGTCATTTTGATCCCATATTATTATTAACCTCTAAAACCATAATTTCCACTCATTTTCAGTCTATTCTGAATACCTCACACCTCACAATATTATTTTTAGTCCTAAAATTTGCACCAAGGTCGCTGGATGACTAAGCTAAGCGACACTAGTGGCCGACACAAACACCTGGCCCATCTAGGAGTGGCACTGCAGTGTCACGCAGGATGTCCCTTCCAAAAAACCCTCCCCAATCAGCACATGACGCAAAGAAAAAAAGAGGCGCAATGAGGTAGCTGACTGTGTGAGTAAGATAAGCGACCCTAGTGGCCGACACAAACACCGGGCCCATTTAGGAGTGGCACTGCAGTGTCACGCAGGATGTCCCTTCCAAAAAACCCTCCCCAATCAGCACATGACGCAAAGAAAAAAAGAGGCGCAATGAGGTAGCTGACTGTGTGAGTAAGATTAGCGACCCTAGTGGCCGACACAAACACCGGGCCCATTTAGGAGTGGCACTGCAGTGTCACGCAGGATGTCCCTTCCAAAAAACCCTCCCCAATCAGCACATGACGCAAAGAAAAAAAGAGGCGCAATGAGGTAGCTGACTGTGTGAGTAAGATTAGCGACCCTAGTGGCCGACACAAACACCGGGCCCATTTAGGAGTGGCACTGCAGTGTCACGCAGGATGTCCCTTCCAAAAAACCCTCCCCAATCAGCACATGACGCAAAGAAAAAAAGAGGCGCAATGAGGTAGCTGACTGTGTGAGTAAGATTAGCGACCCTAGTGGCCGACACAAACACCGGGCCCATTTAGGAGTGGCACTGCAGTGTCACGCAGGATGTCCCTTCCAAAAAACCCTCCCCAAACAGCACATGACGCAAAGAAAAATAAAAGAAAAAAGAGGTGCAAGATGGAATTGTCCTTGGGCCCTCCCACCCACCCTTATGTTGTATAAACAAAACAGGACATGCACACTTTAACCAACCCATCATTTCAGTGACAGGGTCTGCCACACGACTGTGACTGATATGACGGGTTGGTTTGGACCCCCCCCAAAAAAGAAGCAATTAATCTCTCCTTGCACAAACTGGCTCTACAGAGGCAAGATGTCCACCTCATCATCACCCTCCGATATATCACCGTGTACATCCCCCTCCTCACAGATTATCAATTCGTCCCCACTGGAATCCACCATCTCAGCTCCCTGTGTACTTTGTGGAGGCAATTGCTGCTGGTCAATGTCTCCGCGGAGGAATTGATTATAATTCATTTTAATGAACATCATCTTCTCCACATTTTCTGGATGTAACCTCGTACGCCGATTGCTGACAAGGTGAGCGGCGGCACTAAACACTCTTTCGGAGTACACACTTGTGGGAGGGCAACTTAGGTAGAATAAAGCCAGTTTGTGCAATGGCCTCCAAATTGCCTCTTTTTCCTGCCAGTATAAGTATGGACTGTGTGACGTGCCTACTTGGATGCGGTCACTCATATAATCCTCCACCATTCTTTCAATGGTGAGAGAATCATATGCAGTGACAGTAGACGACATGTCCGTAATCGTTGTCAGGTCCTTCAGTCCGGACCAGATGTCAGCATCAGCAGTCGCTCCAGACTGCCCTGCATCACCGCCAGCGGGTGGGCTCGGAATTCTGAGCCTTTTCCTCGCACCCCCAGTTGCGGGAGAATGTGAAGGAGGAGATGTTGACAGGTCGCGTTCCGCTTGACTTGACAATTTTCTCACCAGCAGGTCTTTCAACCCCAGCAGACTTGTGTCTGCCGGAAAGAGAGATCCAAGGTAGGCTTTAAATCTAGGATCGAGCACGGTGGCCAAAATGTAGTGCTCTGATTTCAACAGATTGACCACCCGTGAATCCTTGTTAAGCGAATTAAGGGCTCCATCCACAAGTCCCACATGCCTAGCGGAATCGCTCCGTGTTAGCTCCTCCTTCAATGTCTCCAGCTTCTTCTGCAAAAGCCTGATGAGGGGAATGACCTGACTCAGGCTGGCAGTGTCTGAACTGACTTCACGTGTGGCAAGTTCAAAGGGCATCAGAACCTTGCACAACGTTGAAATCATTCTCCACTGCGCTTGAGACAGGTGCATTCCACCTCCTATATCGTGCTCAATTGTATAGGCTTGAATGGCCTTTTGCTGCTCCTCCAACCTCTGAAGCATATAGAGGGTTGAATTCCACCTCGTTACCACTTCTTGCTTCAGATGATGGCAGGGCAGGTTCAGTAGTTTTTGGTGGTGCTCCAGTCTTCTGTACGTGGTGCCTGTACGCCGAAAGTGTCCCGCAATTTTTCTGGCCACCGACAGCATCTCTTGCACGCCCCTGTCGTTTTTTAAATAATTCTGCACCACCAAATTCAAGGTATGTGCAAAACATGGGACGTGCTGGAATTTGCCCATATTTAATGCACACACAATATTGCTGGCGTTGTCCGATGCCACAAATCCACAGGAGAGTCCAATTGGGGTAAGCCATTCCGCGATGATCTTCCTCAGTTGCCGTAAGAGGTTTTCAGCTGTGTGCGTATTCTGGAAACCGGTGATACAAAGCGTAGCCTGCCTAGGAAAGAGTTGGCGTTTGCGAGATGCTGCTACTGGTGCCGCCGCTGCTGTTCTTGCGGCGGGAGTCCATACATCTACCCAGTGGGCTGTCACAGTCATATAGTCCTGACCCTGCCCTGCTCCACTTGTCCACATGTCCGTGGTTAAGTGGACATTGGGTACAACTGCATTTTTTAGGACACTGGTGAGTCTTTTTCTGACGTCCGTGTACATTCTCGGTATCGCCTGCCTAGAGAAGTGGAACCTAGATGGTATTTGGTAACGGGGGCACACTGCCTCAATAAATTGTCTAGTTCCCTGTGAACTAACGGCGGATACCGGACGCACGTCTAACACCAACATAGTTGTCAAGGCCTCAGTTATCCGCTTTGCAGCAGGATGACTGCTGTGATATTTCATCTTCCTCGCAAAGGACTGTTGAACAGTCAATTGCTTACTGGAAGTAGTACAAGTGGGCTTACGACTTCCCCTCTGGGATGACCATCGACTCCCAGCAGCAACAACAGCAGCGCCAGCAGCAGTAGGCGTTACACGCAAGGATGCATCGGAGGAATCCCAGGCAGGAGAGGACTCGTCAGAATTGCCAGTGACATTGCCTGCAGGACTATTGGCATTCCTGGGGAAGGAGGAAATTGACACTGAGGGAGTTGGTGGGGTGGTTTGCGTGAGCTTGGTTACAAGAGGAAGGGATTTACTGGTCAGTGGACTGCTTCCGCTGTCACCCAAAGTTTTTGAACTTGTCACTGACTTATTATGAATGCGCTGCAGGTGACGTATAAGGGAGGATGTTCCGAGGTGGTTAACGTCCTTACCCCTACTTATTACAGCTTGACAAAGGGAACACACGGCTTGACACCTGTTGTCCGCATTTCTGTTGAAATAGTTCCACACCTAAGAGCTGATTTTTTTGGTATTTTCACCAGGCATGTCAACGGCCATATTCCTCCCACGGACAACAGGTGTCTCCCCGGGTGCCTGACTTAAACAAACCACCTCACCATCAGAATCCTCCTGGTCAATTTCCTCCCCAGCGCCAGCAACACCCATATCCTCCTCATCCTGGTGTACTTCAACACTGACATCTTCAATCTGACTATCAGGAACTGGACTGCGGGTGCTCCTTCCAGCACTTGCAGGGGGCGTGCAAATGGTGGAAGGCGCATGCTCTTCACGTCCAGTGTTGGGAAGGTCAGGCATCGCAACCGACACAATTGGACTCTCCTTGTGGATTTGGGATTTCGAAGAACGCACAGTTCTTTGCGGTGCTACTGCTTTTGCCAGCTTGAGTCTTTTCATTTTTCTAGCGAGAGGCTGAGTGCCTCCATCCTCATGTGAAGCTGAACCACTAGCCATGAACATAGGCCAGGGCCTCAGCCGTTCCTTGCCACTCCGTGTGGTAAATGGCATATTGGCAAGTTTACGCTTCTCCTCCGACAATTTTATTTTAGGTTTTGGAGTCCTTTTTTTACTGATATTTGGTGTTTTGGATTTGACATGCTCTGTACTATGACATTGGGCATCGGCCTTGGCAGACGACGTTGCTGGCATTTCATCGTCTCGGCCATGACTAGTGGCAGCAGCTTCAGCACGAGGTGGAAGTGGATCTTGATCTTTCCCTAATTTTGGAACCTCAACATTTTTGTTCTCCATATTTTAATAGGCACAACTAAAAGGCACCTCAGGTAAACAATGGAGATGGATGGATACTAGTATACAATTATGGACGGACTGCCGAGTGCCGACACAGAGGTAGCTACAGCCGTGAACTACCGTACTGTGTCTGCTGCTAATATAGACTGGTTGATAAAGAGATGTCGTAGTATGTATGTATGAAGAAGAAAGAAAAAAAAAACCACGGGTAGGTGGTATACAATTATGGACGGACTGCCGAGTGCCGACACAGAGGTAGCCACAGCCGTGAACTACCGTACTGTACTGTGTCTGCTGCTAATATAGACTGGTTGATAAAGAGATGTAGTAGTATGTATGTATAAAGAAGAAAGAAAAAAAACCCACGGGTAGGTGGTATACAATTATGGACGGACTGCCGAGTGCCGACACAGAGGTAGCCACAGCCGTGAACTACCGTACTGTACTGTGTCTGCTGCTAATATAGACTGGTTGATAAAGAGATGTCGTAGTATGTATGTATGAAGAAGAAAGAAAAAAAAACCACGGTTAGGTGGTATACAATTATGGACGGACTGCTGAGTGCCGACACAGAGGTAGCCACAGCCGTGAACTACCGTACTGTACTGTGTCTGCTGCTAATATAGACTGGTTGATAAAGAGATGTCGTAGTATGTATGTATAAAGAAGAAAGAAAAAAAAACCACGGTTAGGTGGTATACAATTATGGACGGACTGCCGAGTGCCGACACAGAGGTAGCCACAGCCGTGAACTACCGTACTGTACTGTGTCTGCTGCTAATATAGACTGGTTGATAAAGAGATGTCGTAGTATGTATGTATGAAGAAGAAAGAAAAAAAAACCATGGTTAGGTGGTATACAATTATGGACGGACTGCCGAGTGCCGACACAGAGGTAGCCACAGCCGTGAACTACCGTACTGTACTGTGTCTGCTGCTAATATAGACTGGTTGATAAAGAGATGTCGTAGTATGTATGTATAAAGAAGAAAGAAAAAAAAACCACGGTTAGGTGGTATACAATTATGGACGGACTGCCGAGTGCCGACACAGAGGTAGCCACAGCCGTGAACTACCGTACTGTACTGTGTCTGCTGCTAATATAGACTGGTTGATAAAGAGATGTAGTAGTATGTATGTATAAAGAAGAAAGAAAAAAAAACCACGGGTAGGTGGTATACAATTATGGATGGACTGCCGAGTGCCGACACAGAGGTAGCTACAGCCGTGAACTACCGTACTGTGTCTGCTGCGACTGGATGATAAATAATGATATAAAAAATATATATATATCACTACTGCAGCCGGACAGGTATATATATTATATAATGACGGACCTGCTGGACACTGTCTGTCAGCAGAATGAGTTTTTTATAGAATAAAAAAAAAAACACCACACAAGTGAAGTCACACGACGAGTGTTTAACTTTTTCAGGCAATCACAATATAGTATACTACTAACTATACTGGTGGTCAGTGTGGTCAGGTCACTGGTCAGTCACACTGGCAGTGGCACTCCTGCAGCAAAAGTGTGCACTGTTTAATTTTAATATAATATGTACTCCTGGCTCCTGCTATAACCTATAACTGGCACTGCAGTGCTCCCCAGTCTCCCCCACAATTATAAGCTGTGTGAGCTGAGCACAGTCAGATATATAATATATACATAGATGATGCAGCACACTGGGCTGAGCAGTGCACACAGATATGGTATGTGACTGTCTTGTACTCCTGGCTCCTGCTATAACCTATAACTGGCACTGCAGTGCTCCCCAGTCTCCCCCACAATTATAAGCTGTGTGAGCTGAGCACAGTCAGATATATAATATATACATAGATGATGCAGGCATGCAGCACACTGGGCTGAGCAGTGCACACAGATATGGTATGTGACTGAGTCACTGTGTGTACCGTTTTTTTCAGGCAGAGAACGGATATATTAAATAAAACAACTGCACTGCTGGTGGTCACTGTGGTCAGTCACTAAACTCTGCACTCTCTTCTACAGTATCAGCCTCAGGTCAATCTCTCTCTCTCTCTCTCCTAATCTAAATTGAGAGGACGCCAGCCACGTCCTCTCCCTATCAATCTCAATGCACGTGTGAAAATGGCGGCGACGCGCGGCTCCTTATATAGAATCCGAGTCTCGCGAGAATCCGACAGCGTCATGATGACGTTCGGGCGCGCTCGGGTTAACCGAGCAAGGCGGGAAGATCCGAGTCGCTCGGACCCGTGAAAAAAACCCAAAGTTCGTGCGGGTTCGGATTCAGAGAAACCGAACCCGCTCATCTCTATTTAAAATACCTAGATCTGCCCCCTTTTTTGTGTCAAATAAATGCATATTTTTTAGTAGTTGTTTTTTCTCCAAGCAGTGGCGTATCTATAATGCATACCCCCCACCTTTGCAGCTCAGCTAAGCGGGACCCTTCAGGCGACGAAGGCGTCCTCGCTCCTGAAAAGGGATATGTGGCTTCGTAAAAGGGGTGGGGCTTTGAAAAAAAGGGGCCTGGGTCTCATGGGTTTCCCCTGATTGTGTCACTGTAGTGGTATGCCCAGCACTCTCCGAGGCGGATTTAGATCTCATGGGGCCCTAAGTAAGACACTGATATGCGGCCCCCCTTCCTCAAACATTGGCCCACAGTGCCAGATACACATTACCCCACAGTGCCAGATACACATTGCCCCACAGTGCCCCCCCTGCCCCTGTTGTTGCCCCACATTGCCCCCACACGCTGCTTGTGGGCATCTGGTGCTTGAAACTGCATCACCAGCGCTGACAAGCACCTAGTCCTTACCTCCAGGCTCTAGCAGTACTGGCAGGCACACTGTCAGTCTCACCCCCGTCCCCTTCAACAAGTCATGATCGCACCCCACACACTGGCAGGCACGCCAAACCCCAACCCCATCAATAAGCTCGATCACCCCCTTAGCTCCCCTCCCCTGCTGCCTTCGCCGCACACACTGTAAAGGCAGCCGCAATAGTTACTGTCAACTCTCCTCTCCTCCGTTGAGCCCTTTCAGCGGGCTGCGGCGCACCTCACGGACAGTCCTTTTCTCTGGGCTCCTGGCTCTCCCAAGTCCCGCTCTGTCTCATGTGCCACTGTGCAGGAGAGGAGGAGGCTACACTGTGACTGACAGCGGGCCGAGCAGATACAGGCTGTGTGTGGGCGTGAACTGGTGCTGGTCCCAGCAGCAGCTGTCCAATCAGCATGCGCTGACAGCCTGCTGGAGCCAGGCCGGCCAATCCTCGATGTACTTACTGTATGTTAAAAAAAACCCGTCCTCTGCAGAGCTGCTACTGATAGAAATCCATGGCCGCAGCCGGGCCCCCTGAGACTCATGGGGCCCTAAGCGAATGCCTGGGTTGCTTATCGGTAAATCTGCCCCTGCTCCCCCCGCGGTGTGAATAGATGCTGTGCGCAAGAAAAATGGGACTGTCCTGCTGAATACGGGACAGTTGGGAGGTATGATAATGAGGCGGTGCGTGCGTTGCATACGGGCCCCTCGGCTCCAGGGGGGCCCACACTACACACGCTGAACCCATTTTTGTCAGTACTCACTTTTCCGGAGCCCTGTATCCGCTGTGGTATCCCTGCAAAATCACTGGGAACATGGCATGGTGACCATTTTCCTGCCATTTTGTGCATAGGAAGGGGAATCATCTGTAAAATGGCTGCCACAACATTTTCCCAGAGCCCTGCACATGCGCATACCTCCCAACATGACCCTCTCCAGGAGGGACAAAATGCTCTGCTCCTGAACTTTCCTCTTAATGTATGATTGCCAACACCTGTGCTGAAACACCTTTCTTCTACATTACCATGTCCAACACAGGTTATTGCAATCATAAATTAAGAGAACAGTCCAGAAGCAGGGCATTGTGTCCCTCCTGGAGAGGGTCATGTCGGGACTTGGGAGGTATGCATGCGCAGTAGACTGTAGCAAAGAGTAAGGGTCGGGCGGCTTTTTCCCGTGCCGGTATTGTAATTAATAATGTAAAGTGTAGGGTGCTTTCACACGGTACGGCCCCGGCTGTTGCAGCCGGAAATATCCACTGAAAAGTCCGGCTGCCGGGCTGAGACCGTGCCGTCCTTGTATGCAGTGAACCGTGTGTGTGAATGGGAGCTTTCACACACGTTTTTTTTCAAGCCGTGTCTGCTGATGCGCGTGCGCACAGAATTACACACGGCTCAAAGCCGTTCTGTGTGAAAGACTCTGCCGGATGACAAAAAGCCGGACAAAGTTATGGTGTGTAATTTATACACGGTAAGATTTTTTCTTTCGATTTTGACTATATAGAAAAAATTGCAAGGAAAGTGAGTGCAAATCGCAAGGTGTTATATCACTTGCCATCCCGTTTCGATTTCGATGCGCAGTCCCGCCAGGTCAGTATCACAAGAAAAGATAGACTGTGCCAGCGGTGTACTATCTAGTTCATCTTGCATGTCAATTAAATCTCACATAAACCAAAATCATAAGCACACATAGTCCATATCTCAAGAAAAGTTAGTCAAAATCGGTGGTGCTGGGCTCCGAGGAGTTCAAGGGAATTCGCAAAGTGAAAATCGAGCCATTAGTTCAGCTTTTTGCCATCCGTGCAAAAACGATGCTTGTGAAACAGCCCTTACAGCCTGCTAGCACCGTCACTCTCAGAGACTATGCTGCTAGCCAGAGAGCGAGGAGGGAGCCTGGATGGGGACTGCACACGGGCCCCTCCTCTCTTAATATGCCTCTGTCTACAAGTATGTGTTCTTCAATTTATCCTGACTATTCCTCCCAGTGTAGTATAATCCAAAATAAGTATTAAAATCACAATAGGCGATACAATATAATACACCGGTGTAAGGGATACATAATAAATATGTTTGTAGTCATAATAGTTCATACTGTATCCCACAATACAGATACTTTACAGATACAGGGACTTTATTTGTATTTTCTTTCATATGCAATTAAATTAAGCAGGTGAGTGGAGACAGAATGGATTTCCTCATGCTACAATCTTTCAAACATATAATAACTTTATGAGCAAAACTACAAAAGTATTATTATGATTATTATTATTATTATTATGATTATTATTGTGCCTCATGTGCCTAGTGGGAAATCCGCCACTGTGTATAGATTTATGTGTGTGTGTGTGTGTGTGTGTGTGTATGTATCTATATATATATCTTTATTTCACTGTGCTCCACTCTTTCACATTATACAGGTGTTATTGTGTTGGGGCCGGAGGTCAGCATACCGACACTGGGATCCCGGCCGTCAGAATGCCGGCAGCGGGGCAAATGCTAAAAAGCCCCTTGTGGGCTCGATGCGCTCACCACTCTGCGGGATCGGTGGCTCGCTGCACTCGCCACAGGTTCTATTCCCACCCACAATTGGGAATAGACCTAGTGCGCAACTGTTGGCATTCTCAGCAGTCGGGATCCTGGCGTCGGTATTCTGACCACCAGGATCTCGACCGCCGGGATAATAACTACATCCCGTGTTATTGTGTATTGTGACCTACCTCACATTTTGCAGTGACACCTACCATGCTGTAGTTACATCACTGCTGTCAGTATGTTTACACCTGTGTTCTCCTGAATTTCCCACTGTTCTGCTCTGGAAGTATATTCCATGTGCGTACCAGCCTTCCCTAGAGTACATTGTCAGTGTCTGTGACTTTCTTTCATTCTCATAAATGAAAAACTTTTATTGGAGACAGAAATGATCACCGCTTGTTCCATATAATATCCAATTACCTAGGAAATCGTGGCTAAAGATCACATTTGCAGGCAAATATAATGTAACTTTGTGTTGCTGCCAAATAAATCCTCATGGCCTTTGTTGATATATTTTGCTAGCAGTATTTCTTTTCTCTTTAGAGAATGTAAATTTGTGCGGTTTGTCTTAATTAGAAAGGTTAATTATATCCTCTGAAAACAGCTCTGTGTTTTCTGACTCCACGGCAATCCTATCAGCCACTTCAATTCTCCAACTGTACATGGAACCTAATTGTGCCTCACTAGTGCCAATATAGAGACAAATCATCTTATTCTCTACCATCTGTCATCAGGAAATTATAGTCTGGCAAAGGATACCTTGATTTATTAACCCCCCCCCCCCCCCCCCCCTGCACACACTTCCCCATGTTTTTGGTACATGTCCAGTTATATAATAAGCTTTAAACAAATGCCTAAAGTAGTTATGCAGAAAGTAAACTAAATGAAGTTATCGAAAGCAATTAGCGGCGAAGGGATAAATGATGGTGCAGTACAAGTGGCCTGGTTCACGTTTGTAAGTAAAGCAAAAAAAGCAAGCAACTGGGCAAAACCATGTTGCACTGCAGGTGCGGCAGATGTAACACGTGCAGAGAGAGAGTTGGGTGGGGTGTGTTCAAACTGAAATCTAAATTGCAGTGTAAAAATAAAGCTGTCAACATTTGTGGGCAACATGCAAAAGCAGCCACTATTTACCGTGCACAGAAAAACTTTTCAGTAAATGTATTTGTTCCCCCTGCATTGAGAGATGGTTTGTTCCAGATACAAAGTTACTTGCTTTTTTTTGCTTTACTTCCAAAACATGAATCAAAGCCAAAATGGAGAAGTGGTGAGAACCCGACATTGCTCTTTAACCTTACAAACATTTGTGATTCGTACCTTGATATTACATACAGTACTTTATTTATTTCTACAGTAGATGCAATCTGCTATGTGCATCCTACTATGCAGTATACATCTACCTTCCACTTCTGCTATTTAAATACATACATAGGGGGAGATTCAAATGTTTGAAAAGTCAGTTGGGAGTCTGTTTAACTTTTTTCCTATCTAATAGACAGGAAAAAACTGACACTCAACCGACTTTTCAAACATTTGAATTCCACCCATAGTGTGAAATGTCATAAATATACATTAGCAGATTGCTCACTTAAAATACACACAAAAATATATCTCATCTGCATTTTCTGCCTTTAATATCAATGTCATTTGCTCGTGGTAGCTGCAATAGGTGCTGTTATTCCGATATCGGGTTGCCAATATTTGCAGACTGAATGCTCATGTTTATTGAACGTTTCATATCATCCATCTGTCTTTGATAATTAGGTGTATATTTTAGTATTATCAATGGTATTTTGCCATTTAAATACTTTTGTTTTACAGATTGATGGTTTTGAAGAAATAAATCCTGGTCCTGACAGTCATTACATTACATTACATTACATTATCATTCAAATATATTAATCTTTACAGTGGGTCTGATTCAGAGATGAACTCAAAAGGCTCAGCAGATGAGTCCTTGGACGCAGTAGAAGTGGTGTGACTATATGCTACTGCCACAGGAGGCTTCTTGCGTTAGAAGACTCCCACTGCCGGCACCGCAGATCCGATGCCTGTGCCTGCAGATGCAGCACCGGATCACCATCGCCACCATCAGCTGCAAAATAGCCGCCACATCTCCACTACTGAGACCAGTAAATCTGCATCAGAAGACAAAGTCACTGGTTTTGGCACTCCTAAAAAACGGAGGTGACATGTCTCCATTATGTGAAACGCTCCCCGTATCTTCCCCCAAACGGCCGCAGCCTGTAATCACCAGGGACAGACTGATAAAGAGTCAATATGGACTTCATGTGTATGTGTGCCTCAGTGACGTGCGGTGAGGGAAGTGACCGGGGAGGCACTTAGTGAGGTGCAAACCCTACCCCCCCCCCCCCCCCCGCAGCAAAAAAACAAAAAACAAAAGCATAGGGTTCCCCCTACAGTATTTAACCAAAACCAGTACTAGGTTGAACCAGCCAGGGGGGTTAATGCCATAGCAGGGGAGACACTCAGTGTGGGGTCCCCCTGCCATAGCATTAAATCCCCCCCCCCCCAAACCAGCCAGCCGAGGGTTGGCATTCCTCAGAAAGTGGGGACCCCAAAAATTTAAATGGGGTCCCCCCTCCTGAGCAATAACCAGCACTGGGCTTAAAGCCCAATGCTATGCCCAGCACCCCTGGTGGCGGTGGGTGCGGGTTTCATCATGGCATACTAATATTGTTCTTTACAGGCAGCCTACATATCCCAGCAAGCCTGCTCCAGCATGCTGGCACTTGGAGAACCACAAGTGCCAGCATGCCTGGACATTAAGGGCCCGCTGGCACTCGTAGTACGCCTGTAAAGAAAATATTAAAATAAAAAAACAGACACCTAATGTGGTAATAGTTTATTTAGCTGCACCCTCACCTGGAGTCGGCGGCCTTTAAGCTCTTTTGCATGGACGCCGCATCCCCAGGGCTTCCGGCGTCTTCACCTATGGGGCGGCGGCCTTTAAGCTCTTTTGCATGACCGCCGCCGCCACAGGGCTTCCGGCGTTTTCTATCTTCGGGAGCTCTTGCCTGCTCCCTCCCTGCTGCCGCTACCTCGCCGCTGGCTTATATAAGTCAGTTGAGGGGGCAGGGCGATGACGCGGCGAGCCGTGATTGGCTTGCGGTGGCCATCTTGAATTTAAAAAATGACGCTGAGGTGCCATTTTTGAAATGCGAAGCCGCTCTCCGCTGCCGAACTCTGAAGAATGGCTGGCAGGGACTGGATCCATTCGGATCCAGTTCTGCCGCCAGCCACCCTTTCTCCGCCGGGTCCCGCTGCCACAATGCCCGCCTCGTGTGCCTGCTGGCCAGTGGATCCACTGGATCCGCTGGTCCAATCACATCAAGGGGACTGACAGGGGTGTGCATTCAGGTGGGTTGAATGCACGCCACTGTCATTGAGGCACCAGTATAGGTGCCGCTTCCCCATACAATTTCAATGGGATTTTACAGCCCATGGCTTCGCCCTGCCCCCTGCCCGCCCCCCGCTACCCGAACTTTAGTATTGGCAGTGGGAGGCACCACTCCTGCTGCCTCCCAGCCCAACATGCAGGGATTTTCATGGGGGGAATAATGAAAATAATAAAAGAAGATATTTATCACAGAATCTGTGTTATAAATATCTTCTTTGTATTATTTTTATTATTATGACAGGGGAGGCAGTGCCTCCCCTGACTGCACGTCCCTGGCACAGTGTGGACTGCAGCAGGGTTAATCCCCCCTGTCTGTTTTACAACCTGCTGCAGCTGCGGGGAGAGACGTTAGGACCCAGTGTACACAGGGCCGGATTAAACCTTGGGGGTGCCCCGGTGAAAGGTGGGGGATGTAGATTAAATTGTGCATACTTCCCAACATTTCCCATTCCAGGAGGGTCAAAATGCTCTCTACCTAGACTTCCCTCTTAATATATGATTGTCATTGTGTTGAACTATTTAATTGATAAGAAAATTTTTTCAAAACAGGTGATTGTAATCATAAACTAAGAAGGAAGTCCAGGTAGAGAGCATGTTGTCCCTCCTGGAATGGGTCATGGTGGGAGGTATATATTGTGTTTATTAAATTTAAACCAATGGTGTATATTAGTTTTAACTAATAGTTTAATAATGCCTGGGTACTGTTTATAGCTCCACCTAATTGAAAGACAACTATTTTATAAACTTTTCTTGTAGCGGAACAAGGACAACTTAACCTCAAAATACACATAGAAAAAATGAGTTTTATGGTAAGAACTTGCCCTTGTTAAAACTCTTTCTGCGAGGTACACTGGGCTCCACAAGTCTGGACAATGGGGTGTAGAGTAGGATCTTGATCCGAGGCACCAACAGGCTCAAAGCTTTGACTGTTCCCAGAATGCACAGCGCCGCCTCCTCTATAACCCCGCCTCCCAGCACAGGAGCTCAGTTTAGTTAACCAGCCCAATGCAGTAGCAGGAAAAGAGACGACAACGGTTAGTAGCCACATACAACACACTCTCACGACAAGAGAAGTGTCAGCGGATAATGCCATATCAACCCAAAGAAGCTAAGTGCGTCAGGGTGGGCGCCTTGTGGAGCCCAGTGTACCTCGCAGAAAGAGTTTTAACAAGGGTAAGTACTTACCATAAAACTCGTTTTCTGCTGCGGGGTACACTGGGCTCCACAAGTCTGGACAATGGGGATGTCCTAAAGCAGTTCCTTATGGGAGGGGACGCACTGTAGCGGGCACAAGAACCCGGCGTCCAAAGGAAGCATCCTGGGAAGCTGCAGTATCGAAGGCATAGAACCTTATGAACGTGTTCCCGAAGGACCACGTAGCCGCCTTGCACAATTGGTCAAGGGTCGCACCACGTTGGGCCGCCCAAGAAGGTCCAACAGACCGAGTAGAATGGGCCGTAATGTGAACAGGAGCTGACAGACCAGCCTTCACATAAGCATGCGCAATCACCATTCTAATCCACCTGGCCAGGGTCTGCTTGTGAGCAGGCCAGCCATGTTTGTGAAATCCAAACAAAACAAAAAGAGAATCAGACTTTCGAATAGAAGCAGTTCTCTTCACATAGATACGGAGAGCCCGTACCACATCCAAAGACCGCTCTATGGGAGACAAATCAGGAGAAACAAAAGCTGGAACCACAATCTCCTGATTAAGGTGGAACGAAGAAACCACCTTAGGTAAATATCCGGGACGAGTCCTAAGAACCGCCCGGTCACAGTGAAAAATCAGATATGGGGAACTACAAGACAAGGCACCCAAATCCGACACTCTTCTAGCAGAGGCAATAGCCAGCAATAACACCACCTTAAGGGAAAGCCACTTAAGGTCAGCTTGAACCAAGAGGTTCAAATGGAGGCTCCTGCAACGCCTCCAAAACCACCGACAAGTCCCAAGGAGCCGCAGGCGGGACATAGGGAGGTTGGATACGCAACACACCCTGAGTGAAAGTATGAACATCAGGTAAAGTCGCAATTTTTCTCTGAAACCACACCGACAAGGCAGAAATATGAACCTTGAGGGAGGCCAGACGCAGACCTAAATCTAGGCCCTGCTGTAGAAAAGCCAAAAGTTTGGCTGTACTAAACTTGGAAGCGTCATAATGGTTAGATGCGCACCAAACAAAGTAGGAATGCCAGACCCGATGGTAAATCCGAGCAGAGGCCAGTTTCCGGGCCCGCAACATAGTTTTAATGACCTTTTCAGAAAAACCCTTAGCTCTTAAGCCGGAAGCTTCAAGAGCCACGCCGTCAAAGACAGCCGGGCTAGGTCCTGGTAGACACAGGGGCCCTGAACGAGGAGGTCTGGGCGTTGTGGAAGTAGAAGTGGACGCTATGATGATAGGCCTTGCAGGTCTGAGAACCAGTGCCGTCTGGGCCACGCCGGAGCTATGAGAAGCAGATTTCCTTTTTCTTGCTTGAACTTCCGAATTACCCTGGGCAGGAGTGACACCGGAGGGAACACGTACGGCAGCCAAAACCTCCACGGCACTGCCAGCGCATCCACGAATGCTGCTTGAGGATCCCTTGTCCTTGCTCCGAAGACCGGAACCTTGTGATTGTGTCAAGACGCCATCAGATCCACATCTGGAAGACCCCACCTTTCCACGAGGAGTTGAAACACTTCTGGATGGAGGCCCCACTCGCCGGCATGCATATCCTGACGACTGAGAAAGTCCGCTTCCCAATTCAGGACTCCCGGAATTAATATTGCCGATATTGCCAGTAGATGGCGTTCTGCCCAACGTAGAATCCGTGAGGCTTCCTTCATTGCCAAACGGCTTCGAGTGCCGCCTTGATGATTTATGTAAGCCACTGTGTTGCGTTGTCCGACTGTACTTGAACAGGACGGTTCTGAATCAAATGCTGGGCTAGGTTCAACGCATTGAAGATCGCCCACAATTCCAGAATGTTGATCGAGAGGAGAGATTCCTCCTTGGTCCACCGACCCGGCAAGGAGTGCTGCTCCAGCACCGTGCCCCAACCTCTTAGACTGGCATCTATCGTCAACAGGACCCATTTGGATATCCAGAAGGGACGGCCTCTGCACAATTGTCGGTCCAGGAGCCACCAGAGCAGCGACAGACGGCTCTCCGGAGTCAAAGAGATCATGTGAGACCTGATCTGGTGAGGCAGGCCGTCCCACTTGGCTACAATCAGCTTCTGGAGGGGGCGAGAATGGATTGAGCATACTCCACCATGTCGAATGCTGACACCATGAGACCCAGCACCTGCATCGCCGAATGTATCGACACTTACGTACGAGAAAGGAAGCAACGAATCCTGTCCTGAAGTTTCAGGACTTTCTCCTGAGACAATAACAACCTCTGGTTGTGAGTGTCCAACAACGCTCCCAGATGCACCATGCTCTGAGCAGGGACCAGGGAGGATTTCTTCCAGTTGATGAGCCACCCGTGGGCTTGTAGAAACCGGACCGTCATATCCAGATGACGCAGGAGAAGATCTGGGGAATTTGCCAGGATTAACAAGTCATCCAGATACGGCAGTATCCTGACCCCTTGACGGCGGAGTACCACCGTCATCACCGCCATAACTTTAGTGAAGACTCGCGGAGCCGTTGTTAATCCAAAAGGTAATGCCCGAAACTGGTAATGGAGGTAGCCAATAGCGAACCTCAGGTATTGTTGATGTGACACTGCTATAGGAATATGCAGGTAAGCATCCTGTATGTCCAGGGAGACCATGTAGTCCCCAGGTTCCAAGGCCAGAACTATAGAACAAAGGGTTTCCATACGGAACTTGGAAACCTTCACAAATTTGTTGTGCCTTGAGGTTGAGAATGGGCCGGGAGGACCCATTCGGTTTCGGGACTAGAAACAGCGGAGAATAGTACCCCCGGCCCCTCTGAGCAAGAGGCACCTGTACTACGACTCCTGTATCCAGGAGGGTCTGTACCACCGAATGCAGAGTGTTCGCCTTTGTCTGGTCCGACGGGACGTCTGTCTGGCAAAATCGATGAGGGGGTCGGTTTTTGAAGGCTATGGCGTAACCTCGAGTGACAACTTCCCGTACCCAGGCATCTGAAGTGGTCTTCAGCTATTCCTGGGTATACCCTAGAAGCCGGCCCCCCACCCTGGGATCCCCAGGGGGAGGCCCGCCCCATCATGCGGCAGGCTTATCGGTCTTGGCTGCTGGCTGACGGACAGCCCAGGCTCTTTTGGGCTTCGGCTTACCAGGTTTGGAAGTGCGGGCCTGCTTATGGTACGCCTGACCTTTTGCTTTACCTGAAGGATGCAAGGGGCGAAAGGACGTGCCTTTGGCCTTCGACACAGAAGGAGCTGTATTAGGCAGACAGGCAGTTTTGGCAGTAGCCAAGTCAGCCACTATCTTATTTAAGTCCTCCCCAAACAGAATATCCCCCTTGAAAGGGAGTACCTCCAGGGTTTTTCTAGAGTCCAGATCCACAGACCAGGATCTCAGCCACAATATCCTGCGAGCCAGGACTGACGTAGTAGAGGCCTTGGCTGCTAGGATACCGGCATCAGAAGCCGCCTCTTTAATATAGCGAGAAGCTGTGACAATATATGACAAGCATTGTCTAGCATGGTCAGAGGAGATTTCAGCCTCTAACTCCAAGGCCCATGCTAGACAATGGGCCTTTGTGCAGCACCCGTGAGGGTGTAAATCGCTTTTAGACAACCCTCGACGCGTTTATCCGTAGGCTCTTTTAGAGACGTGATGGTAGTGACAGGTAGAGCTGAGGAAACCACCATTCTAGCCACATGTGAGTCTACTGGAGGAGGCGTTTCTCAATTCTTAGACAGCTCTGGCGCGAGGGGATAGCGAGCCAGCATCTTCTTTTGAGGCACAAACTTCGTACCCGGGCTTTGCCAGGGTTCCTGACATATGTCCACTAGGTGGTCAGAGTTAGGTAAAACTTGTTTAATCACCTTCTGACACTTGAACCTATCTGGTTTCTTAGGAGGAACGGATGGCTCGGGATCATCCGTAATCTGCAGAATTAACTTAATAGCCTCCAAAAGATCAGGAACATCCACATGTGAACTACCCTCCCCATCAGCCGTATCTGAGTCAGAACCTGTGGGGTCAGTGTATGTGCTGTCTTCATCAGACGAGGTGTCAGTGACAGCAGTGGATTGTGAGGAGACGAGCGCTCGCTTAGAGGACCTCTTGGACTTAGGCGAGCATTGGTCAGACTTTTTAGTAGTCAGGGACTGGTTCAACTTCTTTAATTGAGCAGATAAATCGTCCGCCCACGGCGGGTTAGCTGCAGGGACCACTTACGGTTGTACCGGCAGTGGGGGTCCCATAGGGGGTGTTAGTTTATGAACTAGCGTATGTAGAAGCGTGGAGAAAGCAGCCCACGGAGGGTCAGTATGTGCCTCCGTTGCCACAGTCCCACTGGGGGGCAAGGAGCCCCCAGAACCAGAGCCCACAGCTGCTATATTCTCCCCATATGTGCCTGTGGCTTCAGCAACACCAGCAGTGTGTTCCGCCCCAGAACCGTTACCCTCAGAAGCAGACATGATATAACTTGCAGTATGAGGTAACACAGTACAATTATTAGCAGCACTATATCCCTAAACCCAAACCCCTGCGCAGTGTAGTCAGCACCAGCAGAGATAAAGGAGAGATATGGTGACTAAATCACAGAGAAAAATACGTAATACAGTATATCTTTGTGAAAATCCTATATTAAATAACACCTGACGCACCAAGCCCCCTCAGGTTATAGAATATAGGGATAGCAAGTTGAGTGAAAGACACGAGATGGACACCACTCAGCTATCAATGCACACACAAATAGTCACAGTTTGTACAATGCAGAGGTTATTACAGACAATAATACTGCACTGGACTAGCTTACACAGCTATATAGTCAATAGATATAACACTACACAGTAAGAAACTGGATGTATATCACAGGGTAATTGTACTATAAACCCCTGACCAGAGCCGGCCTTAGGCATAGGCAAACTAGGCAAATGCCTAGGGCATTTGGTATGCTTAGGGGCACCAGCAGCTTCTGCTGATTAAAATGATATACGGCATGCCTATATTCTGTGTATGACTCTGGCTGTATCTGCATACGAAATGCTACGTTGCAGTGTATTCCTGGAAATTACTGTAATGTAGCATTTCGTATGCAGATACAGCCGCAGTTGAACACAGAATAAATGCATGCAGCATATCATTTTAATCAGCAGAAGCTGCTTGTGCATCTTAGCCACATAGTAATGCAAATAAGATGCATTTTCATAAACAAAAGCGCCCGACGTTAGCAGAGCTGCCAGCTGACTCATGCCAGGCATCTCCTGCAGAACTAGTGGCGGTGCTAGGGGGCACCAGCCAAAATCTTGCCTAGGGCATCATATTGGTTAGGGACAGCTCTGCCCCTGACTAAATACACTCTTTAAGTGTCATGTAAAGTCACAGCACTGACAACCAGGAGGCTTTACATAGGAGGATTTGCCCAAGCAGTCCCAGGAACAGTGAGCTGAGGAGTAATGGCGCCGCAGACACTGACAGGGAGTGAGGAAAGACAGAGATGCAGCTCCAGGGTGGGAACACTTGCTGAAAATGGTGCCCTGGGGCTGGGGGAGGGGCTTCAGGTCTAAGCCTTATCCCCCTTGCTGGCAAAACCACCGGGTACTGTGGGCGATATTAAAATCGGTTTTAAGAGAAAACCTGACTTGCGCCCATGACCTGGTGATCTAGTGGGATCGCCTATATCCACAGTGTCCACCGCCAGCGCGCGCGGCCCGCCTCCCACTGACCGCGCCGGATCGCGATAAAGACCGGGTCCCGCGAGCGGGACCCACTTACCACCTCCCGAAGCGCGGCCACGCGATCCTGGAGAGCCCCAGCCGTGTGTGCCTAACGTGAAGTAAACCGGAGCCTCCGCTGTAGGTACCCGGCAACCAGGGCTCGGGA
Organism: Pseudophryne corroboree; assembly: GCF_028390025.1. NCBI lineage: Eukaryota > Metazoa > Chordata > Amphibia > Anura > Myobatrachidae > Pseudophryne > Pseudophryne corroboree. The sequence goes on from NC_086447.1 coordinate 112,104,055, forward strand.
GTGTACAGCGCCGCTGGGGAGAGCTGGAGCTGCAGCAGAGAATGTCACAAGACATTTACAACTGCTGTTGCCCTTGAAGTCTTCACTTTTTACCTCATAAAAAGCTTTTCTTAGGGTTGCCTGGAGCAGCCTCTCTGTTAAGTGCCTGCTTACTGCAGCACCAACTGACAAACTGAGCTCCTGTGCTGGGAGGCGGGTTATAGAGGAGGCGGCGCTGTGCATTCTGGGAACAGTCAAAGCTTTGAGTCTGTTGGTGCCTCGGATCAAGATCCTACTCTACACCCCATTGTCCAGATTTGTGGAGCCCAGTGTACCCCGCTGCAGAAATAAAATAATTTATCTTGTCACATGCAAGAATAGCATCAGCCTCTGTACTAGTTACACACTGGGACAGGACTCAGGAGGACTCTCTGTGTGTGTCTCTATCTCTAGACGGAAAATGGTTTAGTTACATAACAGTTTACACAGGACAGACACCCAGGCGGGGAGGTGGAGAAGCTGGGATCCCTGTGTCAATTACAGCTCCCTCCACCCTCCTATCTCTCCTCTGGTCAGAAAGTTCCGTTGGTAGCTCATGAAACATGATACTCCTGTGTCTCTGCCTGCACTGCATACTGTCCTGCTCGCATTCTTGCTGCTGGTTCTGCTGCTGCTTAAGAGGGAAAGCTAGTGATGTCAGAGTGCTCTGGCCGGAGGGCCCCCTGACAAAGGGGGCCCAGGGTACAGTATGCCCTGCATCCCCCTTCCCCCATTAATCTGGCTATGAGTGGACAGCAATAGCGGGGCCCTGCGCACTACTGGCGGGAAGCATCCAGGGACCCCAGAGGAGTTTATAAATAGGGGCCGCTACAGACTGTTCGGAAAACCTGAGGATGCATGCTGTGAGGAGCAGGGTTGTGCTGTGGAGCCTGCCACAGTATTAACAAGATCTGATGGTGCCATGAGGCAGAAGGCCTGGTCTGTGTACAGCCTGGCAGCAGCAGTAATCCTCCAGCAGGCAGACGCATCACTGAACACCTTGGGAGCATAGGTGTGTGCAGGGGTGGGAAGGGGGGTGCCTAGTGCGCACAGGCACCCCCTAATGTATGGCACCCCGATCTCACATGCCTGATGCAGCGATCACCGAGCAGGCTGACTACTGTCCCCTCTGCGCTGCACCCTGTCAGGACTGCATTACTGACTGGACGCCTGGGTTAATCAAGGGTGCCACTGACACTGGCTTTCAAACTCCCAGCTCCACCTACACACTTCTCTCCTTCTATGCTATGCCAACGCCAGCCACTGATGAGGAGCAGCATGCAGCCAGCGTTCCTCTTAGGAAGACAAATTCAATACTGGCAGGCGGCCGGCGGTAGCATTGACACGACACTCGTTTTTCCAGCAGCAGCAGTACTAGTCTGCGACTGTCAGTGTCAGTGAGTGACTGACTTGTAAGTAAGCTGCTGCAGCTTGCAGGGGAAAGAGAGGGGGAGCCAGACCAGGCTGAGGAGGAGCACTGTAATTGCAGCGAGTGTCATCAGGGGTGTTTGTTTGGTGCTCACCACAACATCTGACAATGTATCTGCTTTATTAGGATTGGTACAAGGGTGGATATTTTATATGTGTTGACCATCAATAGATGGTGCTAGACATGCCCAAAAGGTTGTGCTAGACACACCCCTCCGACGGTGCACCCCCTAATAAAATGTGCTGCGCACGCCAGTGCTTGGGAGACAGCTCCATAGTGGCAGAGCCCTCCATAGTTCTGACAGCAGTGTGAGTGACAGTGGCTGGGAGATGTGGTTCAGGCAAAGCAAATCACCCGGACACCTGGAGGCGGCGCTGGAAGCGCGGCACAGTGCAGGGCCTAACCAGGTAGTGAGGCAATTGGGAGGCGCAGTCTGAGGCGGACCCGGGCGGAAGTGTCGCCAAGGCCAGCATTTACCCTCTGTGACACTGTGAGAAGGGCGGAGCAGTCGTGAAGAGGCATGGTTGCAGGGGAAGAAGAAGACTGCCCCTAACTTCTACAGTGCATCCAGAAAGTATTCACAGCGCTTCACTTTTTCCACATTTTGTTATGTTACAGCCTTATTCCAAACTCGAATAAATTAATTTTCCCCTCAAAATTCTACACACAATGCCCCATAATGACAACGTGAAAAAAGTGATTTTTAGATTTTTGCTAATTTATTACAAATAAAAAAAACTAAGAAATCACATGTACATAAGTATTCACAGTCTTTGCTCAATACTTTGTTGGTGCACCTTTGGCAACAATTACAGTCTCAAGTCTTTTTGAATATGATTCCATAAGCTTTGCATACCTATCTTTGGGCAGTTTCACCCATTCCTCTTTGCATTCCTCTCAAGCTCCATCAGGTTGGATGGGAAGCGTCGGTGCACAGCCATTTTCAGATCTCTCCAGAGATGTTCAATCGGATACAAGTCTGGGCTCTGGCTTGGCCACTCAAGGACATTCACAGAGTTGGCCTGAAGCCACTCCTTTGATATCTTAGCTGTGTGCTTAGGGTCTTTGTCCTGCTGAAAGATGAACCGAAAAGAGCGCTCTGAAGCAGGTTTTTATCCAGGATGCCTTTGTACATTGCTGCATTCATCTTTCCCTCTATCCTGACTAATCTCCCAGTTCCTGCCACTGAAAAACATCCCCACAGCATGATGCTGCCACCACCATGCTTCACTGAAGGGATGGTATTGGCTTAGTGATGAGTGGTGCCTGGTTTCCGCTAAACATGACGCCTGGCATTCATGCCACAGAGTTCAATCTTTGTCTCATCAGACCAGAGAATTCTGTTTCTCATGGTCTGAGAGTCCTTCAGGTCCATTTTGGCAAACTCCAGGCAGGCTGCCATGTGCTTTTTACTAAGGAGTGGCTTCCGTCTGGCCACTCTACCATACAGGCCTGATTGGTGGATTGCTGCAGAGATGGTTGTCCTTCTGGAAGTTTCTCCTCTCTCCACAGAGGAATGCTGTAGCTCTGACAGAGTGACCATCGGGTTCTTGGTTACCTCCCTGACTAGGGCCCTTCTCCCCCGATCGCTCAGTTTAGACGGCTGGCCAGCCCTAGGAAGAGTGCTGGTGGTTTCGAACTTCTTCCATTTACGGATGATGGAGGCCACTGTGGTCATTGGTACTTTCAAAGCAGCAGATATTTTTCTGTACCCTTCACCATATTTGTGACTCGAGACTATCCTGTCTCGGAGATCTACAGACAATTCCGTTGACTTCATGCTTGATTTGTGCTCAGACATGCACTGTCAACTGTGGGACCTTATATACTGTAGACATGTGTGCCTTTCCAAATCATGTCCAATCAACTGAATTTACCACAGGTGAACTCCAATTAAGCTGTAGGAACATCGCAAGGATGATCAGTGGAAACAGGATGCACCTGAGCTCAATTTTGAGCTTCATGGCAAAGGCTGTGAATACTTATGTACATGTGATTTCTTTTTTTTTATAAATTTGCAAGAATATCAAAAAAACTTTTTCACGTTGTCATTATGGGGTATTGTATGTAGAATTTGAAGGGAAAAAAAATAATTTATTAAATTTTGGAATAAGGCTGTAACATAACAATATGTGGAAAAAGTGAAGCGCTGTGAATACTTTCCGGATGCACTGTTTTTGCAAGCATTTGACAGACCTGCTGCGCTGAGAGAAGGTAGAGAGCAGCCCCAGAAGTGCTGACCGGGCCATGGTGAGAGAATCTTTGCACTGCACATATACACACCACTTGAGGGAGACTAACAAAACTGGATTTAGGCAGCCTGTATAAAATAAGAGCCAAGTAATACTCTCCACTAAGCAGTGCCTAAGTTATATAGCAAGTGCGAAACTCTACCTCTGTATTATTATGGCAGATTATGTTCAAAATACAGTATAATCACCTCAGACAGACTAACTCATAAGACTAGTTAGCAGACGGATATCTGCAGCCAGGGGCTTAGCCAGAACTTTGTGGGCCCCATAGCAACATTTTGAAGGGGCCCCTGTCCTAGTGCTTCTAGAGAGACACTTCTCTGCAGCAGTTGTTAGTTTTATGCCCCATAATAATGCCCTAGTTCATTTTCTGAACCATAGTAGAGCCTTATTTAATGTTATGCCCCATAGTAGTGCCCTAGTTTCTTTTATGAATCGTACTAGTGCTTAAGTTCACCCTATGTCACATTTCAGAGCTCCCAGTACACATTATGCCGCACAGTACCCCCAATTCACATTATAATATATAGTGCTCCCCTTTCATATTGTGCCTCATTACAGTGCCCCGGTTCATGTTCTATAACATTAAAATGCCCTCCAGTTCATTTTATACCACACTACAATAAGCAGGTCCAGGGGCATGCCTAGATATATTGCAGGCCCCAAGGAAAAAGTTTGAAAGGAGACCTACGTACCGCCCAATGGTGAAAAATGTATATAACACATGTAACAGTGACAGGGAAGGTAGCCCCTCTTAGCTCTGGGCCCCATAACTGCCTGCACCTATGGTAGCTACGCCCCTTGTCTGCAGCACAAACAGAACACTAGAGAAATTATTAAAGAATGTTAACCTGGAGCAACCCACTTTACAAAAAGTTAGAGAACATCACTTTAATTCTGTCCAATAAAGATGTATGCAGCCTGTTACTTGCGTAGAGGGCAGCAATATTCTTTTTAGTTTAGTACTGAAGTTCGCAGCACAGCTCATTACATTGGCTCTAACCAGCGCAGGATTTAAGGAACCATTATTGCTGCTGACTCTAGATATTCCTCAAAGTATCAGCTGAACAGACTAACAGGGACATGCTTATTACCCAGAGAGGAGTTTCATCCCTGGCCTATGTTCATGGCTAGTGGTTCAGCTTCACATGAGGATGGAAGCACTCATCCTCCCGCTAGAAAATTAAAAGACTTAAGCTGGCAAAAGCACAGCAAAGAACTGTGCATTCTTCTAAATCACAAATCCCCAAGGAGAGTCCAATTGTGTCGGTTGCGATGTCTGACCTTCCCAACACTGGACGGGAAGAGGTGGTGCCTTCCACCATTTGCACGCCCCCTGCAAGTGCTGGAAGGAGCACCCACAGTCCAGTTCCTGATAGTCAAATTGAAGATGTCACTGTTGAAGTACACCAGGATGAGGATATGGGTGTTGCTGGCGATGAGGAGGCAATTGACAAGGAGGATTCTGATGGTGAGGTGGTTTGTTTAAGTCAGGCACCCGGGGAGACACCTGTTGTCCGTGGGATGAATATGGCCATTGACATGCCTGGTCAAATTACAAAAAAAAATCACCTCTTCGGTGTGGAATTATTTTAACAGAAATGCGGACAACAGGTGTCAAGCCGTGTGTTGCCTTTATCAAGCTGTAATAAGTAGGGGTAAGGACATTAACCACCTAGGAACAACCTCCCTTATACGTCACCTGGAGCGCATTCATCAGAAGTCCAGAAGTCATTGACAAGTTCAAAAACTTTGGGTGACAGCGAAAGCAGTCCACTGACAACTAAATCCCTTCCTCTTGTACCCAAGCTCCTGCAAACCACACCACCAACTCCCTCAGTGACATTTTCCTTCTTAGACAGGAACGCCAATAGTCCTGCAGGCCATGTCACTGGCAAGTCTGACGAGTCCTCTCCTAACTGGGATTCCTCCGATGGATCCTTGAGTGTAACACTTACTGCTGCAGGCACTGCTGTTGTTGCTGCTGGGAGTCGATTGTCATCCCAGAGGGGAAGTCGGAAGACCACTTGTACTACTTCCAGTAAGCAATTGACTGTCCAACAGTCCTTTGAGAGGAAGATGAAATATCACAGCAGTCATCCTGCTGCAAAACGGATAACTCAGGCCTTGGCAGCTGTGTTGGTGTTAAACGTGTGTCCGGTATCCACCGTTAATTCACAGGGAATTAGAGAATTTCTTGAGGTAGTGTGTCCCCTGTACCAAATACCATCTAGGTTCCACTTCTCTAGGCAGGCGATACCGAGAATGTACACAGACGTCAGAAAAAGAGTCACCAGTGTCCTAAAAAATGCAGTTTTACCCAATGTCCACTTAACCACGGACATGTGGACAAGTGGAGCAGGGCAGACTCAGGACTATATGACTGTGACAGCCCACTGGGTAGATGTATTGCCTCACGCAGCAAAAACAGTAGCGGCGGCACCAGTAGCAGCATCTCGCAAACGCCAACTCGTTCCTAGGCAGGCTACGCTTTGTATCACCGCTTTCCATAAGAGACACACAGCTGACAACCTCTTACGGAAACTGAGGAACATCATCGCAGAATGGCTTACCCCAATTGGACTCTCCTGGGGATTTGTGACATCGGACAACGCCACCAATATTGTGCATGCATTACATGTGGGCAAATTCCAGCATGTCCCATGTTTTGTACATACATTGAATTTGGTGGTGCAAATTTTTTTTTAAAATGACAGGGGCGTGCAAGAGATGCTGTCGGTGGCCCAAAGAATTGCGGGCCACTTTCGGCATTCAGCCACCATGTGCCGAAGACTGGAGCACCAGCAAACACTCCTGAATCTGCCCCGCCATCATCTGAAGCAAGAGGTGGTAATGAGGTGGAATACAACCCTCTATATGCTTCAGAGGATGGAGGAGCAGCAAAAGGCCATTCAAGCCTATACATCTGCCTACGATATAGGTAAAGGAGGGGGAATGCACCTGACTCAAGCGCAGTGGAGAATGATTTCAACGTTGTGCAAGTTTCTGCAACCCTTTGTACTTGCCACACGTGAAGTCAGTTCAGACACTGCCAGCCTGAGTCAGGTCATTCCCCTCATCAGGCTTTTGCAGAAGAAGCTGGAGAGATTGAAGGAGGAGCTAAAACGGAGCGATTCCGCTAGGCATGTGGGACTTGTGGATGGAGCCCTTAATTCGCTTAACCAGGATTCATGGGTGGTCAATCTGTTGAAATCAGAGCACTACATTTTGGCCACCGTGCTCGATCCTAGGTTTAAAGCCTACGTTGTATCTCTCTTTCCAGCAGACACAAGTCTGCAGATGTTCAAAGACCTGATGGTGAGACACTTGTCTAGTCAAGCGGAACGTGACCCACCAACAGCTCCTCCTTCACATTCTCCCGCAACTGGGGCTGCGAGGAAAAGGCTAAGAATTCCGAGCCCACCCGCTGGCGGTGATGCAGGGCAGTTTGGAGCGAGTGCTGACATCTGGTCCACACTGAAGGACCTGCCAACGATTACTGACATGTCATCTACTGTCACTGCATATGATTCTGTCACCATTGAAAGAATGGTGGAGGATTATATGAGTGACCGCATCCAAGTAGGCACGTCAGACAGTCCGTACGTATACTGGCAGGAAAAAGAGGCAATTTGGAGGCCCTTGCACAAACTGGCTTTATTTTACCTAAGTAGCCCCCCCTCCAGTGTGTACTTCGAAAGAGTGTTTAGTGCAGCCGGTCACCTTGTCAGCGATCGGCGTACGACGTTACTTCCACAAAATGTGGAGAAGATGATGTTCATCAAAATGAATTATAATCAATTCCTCCATGGAGACATTCACCAGCAATTGCCTCCAGAAAGTACACAGGGACCTGAGATGGTGGATTCCAGTGGGGACGAATTAATACTCTGTGAGGAGGGGGATGTACACAGTGAAAAGGGTGATGAATTGGAGGATGAGGAGGAGGTGGACATCTTGCCTCTGTAGGTCCAGTTTGTGCAAGGAGAGATTGATTGCTTTTTTTTTGGTGGGGGCCCAAGCCAACCAGTAATTTCAGCCACAATCATTTGGCAGACCCTGTCGCTGAAATGATGGGTTTGTTAAAGTGTGCATGTCCTGTTTATACAACATAAGGGTGGGTGGGAGGGCCCAAGGACAATTCCATCTTGCACCTCTTTTTTATTTTATTTATCTTTGCATCATGTGATGTTTGGGGCTAATTTTTTTAAGTGCCATCCTGTCTGACACTGCAGTGCCACTCCTAGATGGGCCAGGTGTTTGTGCCGGCCACTTGGGTCGCTTAGCTTCGTCATCCAGCGACCTTGGTGCAAATTTTAGGACTAAAAATAATATTGTGAGGTGTTCAGAATAGACTGAAAATGAGTGGAAATTGTGGTTATTGAGGTTAATAATACTATGGGATCAAAATTACCCCCAAATTCTATGATTTAAGCTGTTTTTGAGGGTTCTTTGTAAAAAAACACCTGAATCCAAAACACACCCGAATCCGACAAAAAACACCTGAATCCAAAACACGGCCACAGAAACGAATCCAAAACCAAAACACAAAACCCGAAAAATTTCCGGTGCACATCTCTAAACATAACACACGCCAACAGGCATGAACTAATTGCAGCAACATGCTGAAACCAAGATAACACAATTTGTGTAACTGTATTAACTAAACTGCAGGTAAAGTACGCACTGGGACGGGCGCCCAGCATCCTCTACGGACTAGGAGAAAAGGATTTACCGGTAGGTTATCAAAATCCTATTTTCTCATACATCCTAGAGGATGCTGGGGATGACATCAAGACCATGGGGTCTATACCAAAGCTCCAGTACGGGCGGGAGAGTGCGGATGACCCTGCAGCACCGATTGACCAAACTTTAGGTCCTCATCGGCCAAGGTGTCAAACTTGTAGAATTTTGCAAATGTGTTTGACCCTGACCAAGTAGCTGCTCGGCAAAGTTGTAATGCCGAGACTCCCCGGGCAGCCGCCCAGGAGGAGCCCACCTTCCTAGTAGAATGGGCCTTCACCGACATCGGTAACGACAATCCAGCCGTAGAATGAGCTTGCTGAATTGTACCTCTGATCCAGCGCGCAATAGTCTGCTTGAAAGCAGGACACCCAATCTTGTTGGGAGCATACAGGACAAACAAAACCTCTGTTTTCCGTATTCGAGCTGTTCTAGCGACATAAATCTTCAAAGCTCTAACCACATCTAGAGACTTTGACTCAGCGAATGTGTCAGTAGCAACTGGCACCACAATAGGTTGGTTTATGTGGAAGAAACTGTTGATGAGTTCTCAACTCTGCCCTATCTTCATAGAATATCAGGTAAGGGCTCTTGTGGGACAAGGCCCCCAATTCAGACACCCGCCTTGCGGATGCCAACGCCAAAAGCATCACCACTTTCCAAGTGAGTAACTTCAACTCTATTTCTTGTAGAGGCTCAAACCAACCCGATTGAAGGAACTGCAACACCACATTAAGGTCCCATGGTGCCACTGGAGGCACAAATGGAGGCTGGATGTGCAGAACCCTTTTCACGAACCTCTGAACTTCTGGAAAGGAGGCCAATTGTTTTTGAAAGAAAACTTATAAGGGCGAAATCTGGACCTTGATTGACCCCAATCTAAGGCCTGCATCCACACCAGCCTGCAGAAAATGGAGAAAACGTCCCATCTCAAACTCTTCCGTAGGAGCCTTCTTGGATTCACACCAAGACACATATTTTCTCCAAATACGGTGGTAATGTTTAGACGTTACTCCTTTCCTGGCCTGAATAAGAGTGGAGATGACTTCCTTGGGAATACCCTTTCGGGCTAGAATCCGACGCTCAACAGCCATGCCGTCAAATATAGCCGCGGTAAGTCTTGATACACACACGGCCCCTGCTGTAGTAGGTCCTCTCGAGGAGGAAGAGGCCGAGGATCTTCTATGAGCAACTCCTGAAGATCTGGATACCAAGCCCTCCTTGACCAGTCTGGGGCAATAAAGATTGCTCAAACTCTTGTTCTTATTATTATTTTGAGAACTTTTGGAATCAGTGGAAGTGGAGGGAAAACATATACCAACCAAAACACCCACTGGGTCACCAGTGTATCCACTGCCATTGCTAGAGGGTCTCTCGACCTGGAACAATATCTCTGAAGCTTCTTGTTTAGACGAGATGCCATCATGTCTACTTGTCTACTCCCCAAAGGCTCGTCACCACTGCGAAGACTTCTTGGGTGGAGGCCCCACTCTCCTGGATGGAGATCGTGTCTGCTGAGGAAGTCTTCTTCCCAGTTGTCCACTCCCAGAATGAAAATTGCTGACAGAGCTCTAACATGTCCTTCTGCCCAGAGGAGAATCCTTGTCACCTCTGCCATTGCCGCTCTGCTTTTCGTTCCGCCTTGCCTGTTTATGTACGCGACTGCTGTTACATTGTCCGACTGGATCTGCACGGAATCTTGAAGAAGATGTACCGCTTGTAGAAGGCCGTTGTAAATGGCTCTCAATTCCAGCACGTTTATGTGAAGGCAGGCTTCCTGACTTGACCATTTTCCTTGGAAGCTTTCCCCCTGTGTGACAGCTCTCCAGCCTCGGAGACTTGCATCCGTGGTTCTTAGGACCCAGTCGTGAATCCCAAATCTGCGTCCATCTACTAGGTGAGAACTGTGTAGCCACCACAGGAGTGAAATCCTGGCTTTGGGGGACAGGATTATTTTCCGGGGTATGTGTAGGTGGCATCCGGACCACTTGTCCAACAGGTCCCACTGGAATACTCTGGCATGAAATCGGCCAAACTGTATGGCCTCGTAGGCCGCTACCATTTTCCCCATCAACCGAATGCATTGATGGATCGACACGCTTGTTGGTTTCAATATTTCTTTGACCATTTTCTGGATTTCCAGAGCCTTTTCCACTGGAAGAAATACTATCCGTACTTCTGTGTCCAGAATCATCCCTAAAAAGGACAATCTTGTTGTCAGTTCCAACTGCGACTTTGGAAAATTAATGATCCAACTGTGTTGTTGGAGTATTGACAGAGAGAGTGCGATGTTTTGCACCAACTGTTCCCTGGATCTCGCTTTTATCAGGAGATCGTCCAGATAAGGAATTATATTGACTCCTTTTTAACGAAGGAGGACCATCATCTCTGCCATCACCTTGGTGAATACCCTCGGTGCTGTGGAGAGTCCGAACGGCAACGTCTGAACTGGTAATGGCAATCCTGTACTGCGAATCTCAGATAAGCTTGGTGAGGAGGATAAATGGGAACATGCAAGTAAGCATCTTTTAGGTCTACTGACACCATGAAGTCCCCCTCTTCCAGACTGGAAATCACTACCCTCAGGGATTCCATCTTGAACTTGAACCTTTTCAGGTAGAGATTCAGATTTTCAGGTTTAAAATCGGTCTGACCGAGCCGTCCGGCTTCGGAACTACGAAGAGGCTCGAATAAAAAAACCTTCTCCTTACTGTGCCAAGGGTACCAGGACAATGACCTGATCCTGACATAATTTTTGAATTGCCGTTTGTGGCCGGAGAGGCTCCAGCCCACAGGGAAAATGGCCGCCGCCGCACTGAAGGGGTTAACCCCTAGTGCCCGGCGCCATTATCGGGACAATGGGCGCTTGGCATCACTGTTAAACGCACTTACGGCGCTGGGTGCGGACTGTTTAAAAGTTTGTTTAATGATGTGTTTTAACATGTCATATGTAGTGCTCTATGCACAATTGCAGGAATGCATGTTTAACTGTATCTATTTTATATTCAAGATATGGTCAGCTGTATCTTAAGGGGGAAAAATGCACTTACTATTGATGTCTGAATAATCATCTCCTGTCAGTAGGAAGTGGCATGCTAATGGCCCTGTCCTAGCAGAGAGGTGTGAATGACAATACCTTTTGATGTGTAAGTTCCTTAGAGAGAGGTGCTAATCACGGGGGATCTGGGCTTGCCTGGAGATGTGAATGGGACAGAAACATTTGTATTTTGAAGCTATGTGATAAATGTATCAATAGTGAATGTTAATCTGATACCAAACGTCTGTGTCAAAGGAAGGAGGATATTGTTTTATTGCACTTATATCCTTGTAAAATGTGATTTATTGGTATTTTGTAAAATAACCTGATTGGTTGGAGAAGACAGGGAGGGCTTACCCCCCTGTGGTACTGTGTGTAGAACTGAGATAAAAAGAGGATGCCTGTGAGCCTCCAGGTTGAATTGTACCATCTTATTCTGCTGGAACATCTTGCTGTATGCTGTTGCCCCTAGCAATAGGGAAGAGTTCTCTTTAGAACTTTATTTGAGCAAATAAACATCATTGCCTCAAGAAGATTGCTTCATCTTGTGACCTACAGGGTTAGGCCAAACCTAGCCCCGTCCTCCGGCTGTCCAGGGAAGCACCTAACGTCTCCAAGTTCCGCCTTCCGCCAGCTACCGGTAGAGGCCTAGCAAGTGGCTAGTGGGGATTCGTCTGCACCACACAGGTGTGGTAAGGCAGTGCGTCGGCACATACAGAGCAGAACCGTGGTTCCAAACGCCACGGCAGGTTAGGAGTTTGGTGGTGGCAGCATAAACCCGCCCACAGCGCAGTGGGTGGAGTCAGTAACAGGCGGTTACTGACGGTAAGCGGGAATCCCCTATGTGGTCAGGCCTCGTGTGACCGGACCCTCCATTCTGTGCGCAGGAGACGGGACGCGAAAGCGGCGAGTGCTTTCGTACGGGACTGTCCTGTCACAGAAATTGTTGGCATAGCGGTGGGATATTCCCAGGTGGCTTTTCATCACCCGATTGGAGAAGCCGAGTTACTCAGGAGAGGAGTAACTGCAGCGCAGGAGAACGCACAAGATGGCGGAATTCAGCGGAATGTCCAAGGATGATCTGGAGATCGTGTGCCAGGAGAAGGGTGTGGATATCCCTTCCAATGCGTCCAGAAGCGTCATGAAGGCGGCGCTCAGGAGCTGGGAGGTGTCCCATCGGGCGGAGGTGGAAAGCACTGACGGCGTCAGCATCGCAGAGGACGGCCCAACAGTGGACCTTCGTAAGGAACCGGTGAGAACCACAAGCCCCGCCCTCTCTCACAGCAGCAATGTTTCCCAGCAATCCCTAGCAGGGCCAGGATCCCAACATCCCAGGGGGGGCGGCCCGGATACCCTAGCAGATCGGCTAGCGGAATTGGGGGAAAGGGCAACGGAGCAAGAGCGCTTGATCATCATCCATATGTGGCGTGATGAGCGGGCACCACAGGCCGTGGTACACCGGGAGCCGTTGTCAGCTGTTGTACACAGATCAGGACGTATTCAGTTTGCCAAGTTTGCAGACAGTGATGGGGACATTGATGGACATTTACAAGTTTTTGAAAGGACTTGCAAACTACACGATCTACCCAAGTCAGAGTGGGTGAGACACCTTGTGCCCACTCTGCATGGAGAGGCCTTGGAGGCCTATTGAGGAGTGGCCATTGAGGACTGTGGGGATTACAACGAAGTCGCGAAGGCCCTCCTCCAGCAATTCTTCATCACTCCAGAGTCTTACAGGAAGAAGTTCAGAGACTTGCCCAAGAATCCTAGCAGCACCCATGGGCAGTTCGCCACCCAGCTGCGGCAGTATGTGGTGAAGTGGGTGAAGGATTTTGAAGCCACTACATGGGACACACTGATCGACCTGATCTGCAGGGAGCAGTTCTACCGCAGGTGCGCCCCAGAAGTGAAGGAGTGGGTGCTAGATCGGGAGCCATCCAGCTTAAAGATGGCTGCCCAGTTAGCAGACAAGTATGTGGCAATTCGGCCACAGGGCCAGAAGCGCCCAGCCAGCAGCCAGCTCCAAAAGACTGTACCACCAAGGGGACCCCCCTCTTCAGCTCATCACCCCCAAAGACAAGCATCTTCCAACCCGGGTGCTCTTGGCCAGCAACCGCACCGCAGCGTCCCTGCAACTGATCAGAGATCATCGGTGCCACGACTGGAGAAGAAGTGCTACGGCTGTGGGAAAATCGGACATCTGAGGATGAACTGTCCTGCATCCCAAGCACCCCAGACTCGTGCCCCAAATCAGAGTGCTGGAGCCCGGATCGCTTGTTTGACGAGAGGAGATGAGCCTACAGAGACTGTTCCCCCTCCAGTCAGTCCGATGGAGTGTGGCGAGAGACAGGTGCACTCTGCGGAGAGAGTCACCTGCATGGCCAAACAGCCCCTACACAACATGTGGAGGCACCTGCAACCGGTCCATGTGGGACCCCTGCAGGGAGAAGGCCTAAGAGACTCTGGGGCCTCAATCACTGTGGTGAGCCCCCACCTTATAGATCCTGCTGCAGTATTGCAGGGTCGCACTGCCAAGGTCACCCTGGCAGATGGAATGGAGAAAGCGGTTCCCATGGCAAGAGTCTACCTGGACTGGGGAGCTGGACCAGAGTTGCGAGAAGTTGCCGTCATGGATGGTCTCCCAACTGATGTGGTCCTAGGAAATGATCTGGGTGGTGGGATCGTCACTACGTTTGTTGGCGCCATTCCCCGGAGTCAAGTTCCACAACCACCGTTGACATCAGCTACTCCAGCATAGCCCAGCCCAGAGGAAAAGACTACAGCTGCTAGACAACTGCCAGCACAGCCAACCACAGCATCAACCAGCCCAGAGGAAAAGATTACAGCGGCTAGATCGGTACATCGACCCCGCATGCCTTTTGCCTCTGGTATGCCTACGTCCCCTAGCAACGCAGAGGATGTCGGTTCCAGCTCGTTTGATCCTGTGGGGGTGCCCAATGATGCTCCTGACCCAAGTGGTTTGCCAACTCCGGCGGTGAGTATGAGAAACCACACTGACTTTTCCATGACTGACCCCTACCAGACTGACCCTAGTAGTCCCCACCTAGATCCCCCTGTAGAGTGTCCCAATTTAGGAGAGATTGAGGGCCACAGGCAGGAGTTTAGGGAGGCTGAAAGGCATGAGGCGCCACTCTGGCAGCGGCCTTGACAGGGTTGGGGGGGCAAGTTTGACCTGGCGGGAAGGGTTAAGGTACAGGGTAGACAGGAAAGTGGGAGGGGATAGACCAGATAGGGAATGTGTCCAACTGGTCCCCCCAGGGAACGTTCCTGCGCAACCGGTGTCGGTTGCCAGCAAAACCCCGTTGGACAGTAACCCGGAGAGAGACCGTACCCTGAAGTGCCCGACACAGAGCTTACCGTAGTCTGGAATGTCGGATGACGCCCAGACCAACTGTAAGGCTGGTGCCATGCGTTGGCAGCTGGGGCACTCCAGCGGTTGTGTTGTCTCTGGGCCTCTGCCCATAGGAGAACCCTTGCAGCAAGTTGCTGTGGACATAGCTGGTCCCTTGCCTGTGCACAGTAGATCGGGGAAGACACGCAGCCTCCCTGTAGTGGATGCCACACAGGATCCAGAGGCTGGTGGTCTGGCCGCCATCACTGTGGCACAGGTAGCGGATGAGGAGGGAAGAGTAGGCCTAGGTGACAGGGTAGGTTTCCCGAGTCATAGGTCGACAGAGGAGGATGGGAGGGCAGGTCTGACAGTTAGGGCAGACAGTTGCCAGATAGGTATGACGGAGGTGCAGTGCCTGGGGCACCATGTGGGAGGAGACAGGGGTAGGCCCAAACCAGAGGGGGTGGAGGCAACCAGAGGCTGTCCCCGACCCACATCACCCAGACCGGTACTAACCATAGAACCTGTAAGGCCCTATGGACACGTTGTCATTGACTTTAGTCCTGTAGTGAACCCCTTGACAGAGATGGCTAGGAAGGGCATTCCCAAGTCAGTGGACTTTGCACCCGCTTGCGAGTTGGCATTCCAGTCATTGAAGGAGGCTCGGGTACCCGCTCCAGTGCTGATGGCGCACATTCTTGACCAGGACTGTGTGTTACGAACTACTGCACCACTGCACGGACTGGGAGTAGTACCGAGCCAGAAAGAGCCACATGGGCAGGAGCACCCTGTGGCCTGTTTGAGCAGTATACTGCTATTGTGGGAGGTGGGGTATGCCACAATTGGGACACAGTGGGTGGCACTTGTGTGTAACTGGCCCCCCACCGTGGTGACTTACCACCCACCTGTTAGGTGGCGGCAACCTACCTTGGGGAAATTGGACAGACTGTTGCGGTGGAGCCTTGCTCTTCAGGTTTATGACTCTCATATTATCCACAAGCAAGGCAAGGCTCATAGCAAGGCGGATGGACTGTCACGTCAGGAGGAGCCTGAACCCCCAAAGAACTCCCGGTAACCTCATTAAGGACTGCGGGACCAGGACCCAAATCGTTGGGACATGGGTCCCTGGTTGACCCGCTTGAATGGGGGGGGGAGGAGTGTGGCCGGAGAGGCTCCAGCCCACAAGGAAAATGGCCGTTGCCGCACTGAAGGGGTTAACCCCTAGTGCCCGGCGCCATTATCGGGACAATGGGCGCTTGGCATCACTGTTAAACGTACTTACGGCCCTGGGCGCAGACTGTTTAAAAGTTTGTTTAATGATGTGTTTTAACATGTCATATGTAGTGCTCTATGCACAATTGCAGGAATGCATGTTTAACTGTATCTATTTTATATTCAAGATATGGTCAGCTGTATCTTAAGGGGGAAAAATGCACTTACTATAGATGTCTGAATAATCATCTCCTGTCAGTAGGAAGTGGCATGCTAATGGCCCTGTCCTACTAGCAGAGAGGTGTGAATGACAATACCTTTTGATGTGTAAGTTCCTTAGAGAGAGGTGCTAATCACGGAGGATCTGGGCTTGCCTGGAGATGTGAATGGGACAGAAACATTTGTATTTTGAAGCTATGTGATAAATTTATCAATAGTGAATGTTAATCTGATACCAAACGTCTGTGTCACATGAAGGAGGATATTGTTTTATTGCACTTATATCCTTGTAAAATGTGATTTATTGGTATTTTGTAAAATAACCTGATTGGTTGGAGAAGACAGGGAGGGCTTACCCCCCTGTGGTACTGTGTGTAGAACTGAGATAAAAAGAGGATGCCTGTGAGCCTCCAGGTTGAATTGTACCATCTTATTCTGCTGGAACATCTTGCTGTATGCTGTTGCCCCTAGCAATAGGGAAGAGTTCTCTTTAGAACTATATTTCAGCAAATAAACATCATTGCCTCAAGAAGATTGCTTCATCTTGTGACCTACAGGGTTAGGCCAAACCTAGCCCCGTCCTCCGGCTGTCCAGGGAAGCACCTAACGTCTCCAAGTTCCGCCTTCCGCCAGCTACCGGTAGAGGCCTAGCAAGTGGCTAGTGGGGATTCGTCGGCACCACACTGGTGTGGTAAGGCAGTGCGTCGGCACATACAGAGCAGAACCGTGGTTCCAAACGCCACGGCAGGTTAGGAGTTTGGTGGTGGCAGCATAAACCCGCCCACAGCGCAGTGGGTGGAGTCAGTAACAGGCGGTTACTGACGGTAAGCGGGAATCCCCTATGTGGTCAGGCCTCGTGTGACCGGACCCTTCATTCTGTGCGCAGGAGACGGGACGCGAAAGCGGCGAGTGTTTCGTACGGGACTGTCCTGTCACACCGTTGTTACTGCCTCTCTTCCGGAAGAGAAGATGGCAAGGTCAATTTGAAAAATCGGCATGGGGGGACGTCTTGAAACTCTAGTTTGTACCCATGGGACACTATTTGAAAAAAACCCATTGGTCCAAGCCAGATTGAAACCAGATTTGGCTGAAAAGTTTCAGACGTGCTCCCACCCGAGCGGACTCCCGCAAGGGAGCCCCAGCGTTATGCTGCAGATTTGGCAGAAGCAGGGGTGGACTTCTGCTCCTGCGATCCGGGAGACGCTGCGGATTTCTTTCCTTTTCCCCTTCCCCTACCTGCAAAAAAAGGGGAGACCTTTGGCCTTTTTGTATTTGTTGGGCCGAAAGGACTGTATGTGAGAGTGATGTGTCTTTTTCGCCATTGTAGGAGCATAAGGCAAGAATGTCGACTTACCTGTGGTAGCCGCCGAGACTAACGCATCCAGCCCATCACCAAACAAGGCCTGACCTTTATATGGGAGAGCCTCCATATTTTATTTTGGAATCTACATCAGCATTCCACTGGCGAATCCACAACGCCCTCTGAGCCGATACTGCCATGGTAGCGGTTCTTGATCCCAAGAAACCAATATATTTCATGGATTCTAGCACATACGCAGCAGCGTCTTTGATATGACCTAACGTTAGGAGTATCTCGTCTCCATCTATTGTGTCAATGTCTAATGACAAGTTTTCTGACCACTTTTCAATAGCACTACTCACCCACTCACAGACAATGGTAGGCCTGAGTAGTGTCCCATTGGCCACATCAATAAATCCCCTCACTCACTTGCGGTCTGTCGGTTCCTTAAGTGAAGCCATTCCAGGCGCAGGGAGAAACACCTTTTCTCTTTTATGACAGGGCCCTGTCTAAAATGCGGGGTGACTCCCACCTTTTTTGGAAAAAGGTAAGCTGCCTGAATTCCTTTTGGGAATCTGAAATTTCTTTTCAGGTTAAATCAGACCTGAGGTGGAGGGAAAATTACATTACTTCTTTACTAAAGTAAATCCTCTCCTTGTGGTAAAAGAGGGGGCTTCATAACGTCTAACACCTCCTTTATAGCTAAAACATGTTTTGAATGCTTTTTTGCTAACTTAGGACCTATTCCACTGGAATCACTAGTGTCGACACAGGAATCAGAGTCCGTGTCGGTATCAGTTTGTACTACTTGTGCAAATTTGTATGTGACCCAGAAAGGTCCCTGTGGATGAAAGGCAGAACTATTAAAAATCACATCTTCAACAGATTATTTTCATTTTCTGTATGAGATTCAGTCCAACCTCTTACTGATATGATTCACACTATCATGTAACCTTTTACCCAGTCAGGCTCTTGGTGTCATATTACACCTCTGTGTCCCTAACATGTCTCCACAGAGTTCCCTGCCACAGACATGTCACACACATGCAGAACCACACCACAGACACTCCGGAACTTATAGGGGGACAGACCCACAGTAAAATCTGTCAGAGGGACACAGATGGGATTTGCCAGTTCACAACCCAGCACCAGTACCACAATGTCTGTGAACACAAACTGCCCACTGACATTCAGCGCTTTTATAATGTTAATCACACAATTATATAGCACCAAATTCACTGTGGCCCCCCTGTTTTGCACCCTGATACTTGTTCAGTAGTGGAGGAGGACCAGCCTGGTCTCTGCAGCCTGAGGAGAGAGAGAGAAAATGGCACTAAGCAGTGTGCTGGCTGACTGAGGAGGAAGCTCCACTCTTCAATGGTGTGTTTCTCCTCAGCTTTTATGAGGTAATTTTTTATACTGGTGGGGGTAGGACTGTGCCTCAGCAACTTATGCCCCTTATTTATGCCAGTTTCCATAGGTTTCATGCTGCCCAGGGCGCCCCCCCCCGCGCCCTGCACCCAGCAGTGCCTGTGTATGTGTGGGCAACAAGGCGCGCTGCGCTCCCGCCAGCCGCGCGGTACCTTTAGCCGTCACTTTCTTGATTGAAGATCTGTCTTCTAACACTCACCTGTCTTCTGACTTCGGGCTCTGTGAGGGGGGTGACAGCGTGCTGTGGGAGTGAGCATCTTCCCTTCAGGAGTTAATGGTGTCCTGTCAGCCAGAAGCAGAATCATTAAACTCTTTAGAAAGTTGGTTCCTACTTCTGCCCCCTCAGTCCCACGAAGCAGGGAGTCTGATGCCAGCAGATCTCCCTGAAAATAAAAAACCTAACATAAGTCTTTTCAGAGAAACTCAGTAGAGCTCCTCAGAGTGCATCCAGTCGACCTGGGCACATTTCTAAAACTGAGGTCTGGAGGAGGGGCATAGAGGGAGGAGCCAGTTCACACCCAATGAAAAGTCTTTAGAGTGCCCATGTCTCCTGCGGATCCCGTCTATACCCCATGGTCTTGATGTCGTCCCCAGCATCCTCTAGGACGTATGAGAAAGAGGCAATTTGGAGGCCCTTGCACAAACTGGCTTTATTTTACCTAAGTTGCCCCCCCTCCAGTGTGTACTCCGAAAGAGTGTTTAGTGCAGCCGGTCACCTTGTCAGCAATCGGCGTACGAGGTTACTTCCAGAAAATGTGGAGAAGATGATGTTCATCAAAATGAATTATAATCAATTCCTCCATGGAGACATTCACCAGCAATTGCCTCCAGAAAGTACACAGGGACCTGAGATGGTGGATTCCAGTGGGGACGAATTAATACTCTGTGAGGAGGTATATGTACACAGTGAAAGGGGTGATGAATCGGACGATGAGGAGGAGGTGGACATCTTGCCTCTGTGTAAGGATGTGCCCTGTGGGCACATCCATGCTGCTGTCCCTAACTGGGGGCCGCGCTGGGGCAGCTTGTCTATCCCCAGCGCGGAGTGTGCGGCGGCGGGGAGCGGTGCGGCGGCGCTTTGAACTTGGCGCCGCTCGGGCCGCCAATCAGAAGCGCCGCCCGCAGCGTTTAAATCTTGGCGCCCTCCGGGAGCCAATCGCGGCTCCCGGAGCGGCAGCCAATCGTAGAGAGACGCGGCGAGCCAATCGGCGCTCGCCGCGTCATAGGCCCCGCCCCCGGCGTCTGACGTCAGACGCCGGGCGGGACGGGGAGCAGGAGGCCGCGCCGAAGAGCGGCGAAGACAGAAGAGACGCCGGGCGGGAGCCGAAGAGGGCGCGCGCGCAGAAGAGCGCGAAGAGGAAAGAAGATCCCGGCGGCAAGAAGAAAGAAGACGGGCTCGGAGAAGAAGATGTCCAGCGGCGGCTGGACGCGGCGCGACGACGGCGGCGCCGCTGGCCAGGACGGGCCAGCGGCCTAAGATTAAAGAACAGCGCCGGAGGGGTCACCAGGGGTGGGAAGCAAAGGGCTGCCGAAGCTCCCCCCTGGTGCCTCTCCCAGCGGGTCAGGTAGGCCCTTATCAGGCGCCCCTGTACCCGCCCCTCCCTAGACCACCGGGTGTTCGGGCAATAGGCCCGTGGGCACAAGTCAGGCACTAGGCCTGTGGCGCAGTTAGGAGATTGGGGGTCATTTGTCTGATTAGGTGGTTTGGGCATTAGGCCCAAGCCACCCCACCCCTGCGGCACCAGTTAGGCGGGCACTAGGCCCGGGGGACAAATCAGGCAATAGGCCTGTGGGCGATAGAGGGCATTAGGCCCTAGCGTATTTTGGCCAGTAAGTACAGATAAGGTGACCCTGGGCACAAGGCCCAGGTCACCCAACGGGCAGCAAGTTAGGCGGGCGCTAGGCCCGTGGGCGAAGTCAGGCCTCCGGCCTGTGTGCAGTTAGGGGGCGCCAGGCCCAGCGAAGCAGTGTTTTCCCCGAGGTGAGTAAAGGTGGCACTGGGCGTTAGGCTCAGGCCACCCTGAGAGTACGGTAGGTGGGTGAGCTGTGCGGTCCCCTCTACTGGGTGTTCTGAGTCGGGTAGAAAAGGGACAGCACCGTTTTATGTTGTAACTCCGATAGTGTGATATATGTTGTTACCGTGCAGGGCAAAGTGTATGTGTTGTGTAAGTTGTGCATAGTTGTGTTGCACCACACCCACAGAGCTAGTTTGAGGGCTCCGCTGTTGTAGATAGTATAGGGTGTGACACTAGGGTAGAGTTAGGCCCTGCACGGCTGTTTCTCTTTGCCTCCTTACAGGGACCTGTAAGTGGAGAAGATCGGAGTGCAAGACTTGTGACGGTGAGTAGCATCCGTGTACGTCTGTCCCTTGTTTGTCCCCGAGCGCCGGAGTTAGGATTGCTCACGGACGTGAGAATCCCTTTCATCACACTACGTGCGAAAGCGCGAGTGTGTGAAAGCTGGGTAGCTGAGGCTTTGTGCCGGTGATGACCATTCACCCAGCCGGTGAAGGTCGCAGCCACCCCTGGGGTATCCCCTGTTCCACCGGAAGCAGGGTCGATACCCCCTTTAATGTAGACCATTCTCTCCTCAGCTCGGTCGTCGGTCAGCTCCGAGAGGGAATCGCCGTGTCCGGATCCGAGTGAAGATTTCCAGGTCCGTTGAGGGTTCCGGTACCTGAAGGTGAGAGCGAGCGGCGCCTGGTGAGTACCGAGTCTACACCTGCACGGCAGCAGGCACCACCACACGCACTCGCAGGCCCCCCACCACCTCTCACACTTGGCGTAGTCGGCAGGATCAAAGAGACCGGATCACGGACACGATGTGGAACGCCACCAAGAAGACCTCCCTGCGGACGGCTCCGGAGAAGACTCACCCCCGGACGTGTGCGGACCAGAGCGACTGGGTGACGGTGTCTGGGGCAGACATCCTGAAGATGGTGCAGCGGTCGGTCCAGCGTGAAAAAGAAGAGCGCCGGGAGAAGGGGCGCAAGAAGGCCGCTGTGACGCCCTGCAAGAAATGTCGTCAAACAGGGCACTTTGCCAGCGAGTGTACTTGGCGAGAGACGTCCCCAAAGAAGGTGGTCCAGGAAGCTGACCGAAGACGTCAGAAGGGCCAAGCGAAAGAGTCCTGGTGTTTGCTCTGCGGAAACTACGGGCATGAGCACAACAGTTGTCCCTGGGACGAAGAGTTGAGCGAAGACGAGGTTTATTCCCGGTGTGAAGGCTGTGGAGATCCCCGACATCAGCTCCTGGAATGTCCATGGACGGAAGACAGGACGGACTACGAGGCCACGGTGAAGCAGCTGACGGAGTCTCGTCAGCAGCTTTGGGACCGGGTGGCTGCAGAGCCTGTGCGTGCGCTCTGCGAGGCGAGAGGACATGCGCTTCCCGATTGTCCGTGGAATGAAGACCGGATGATTGCGGCTGGTCGCGCCCAGAGATGGGAGGAGGAAACCAGGGAAATGGAGCGGAAGGCCTTGCTTGAAGTTAGTTCGCAGGTGCCCATTTCCTCTGAGCCGGAACCAACGGGTGAAGATTCCCCAGTGAAGGAGGTGGACCAGGAACCCGTCTTGGAGAAGGTGGCAGTGGCCCTCCCTTGTTGGAAGTGTCGACGACCAGGACATGCGGCCAGTGAGTGCCCCTGGGAAGATGCCGCGGACCTACTCTGTCCCAAGAAAGTGACCCCAGTAAAGCAGAATCCTTTCCCGCATGAGGCGGAGGTGGACGACTGGGAGGTGAAGAGGCCACGCTGCAAAGAAAAGCGTGAAGACCCAGTGACTGAGACGTCCGGAATCTCCCCGCGATGGAACCGTCCACGACCAGGACGTGCGGAACAGGAGTGTCCTGGGTACCAAGAGATGCCAGCGGAAGCAAATAAGTACGCTGAGGAGGAAAGTAATACCCCAGGCCAGATATCGGAGGAGGACTCGGACTACGGTGAGCTGGCCGCCGACGAATCCCTCCAAGAACAGATGGAGGACGACTCTGGCATCGGAAGCGCCGACGAGAGAGACTGGCAGGATCGGGTGGAGTCATGCTCCCAGTTGAATGCCCTCCGTGAAGAGGAAGAGATAGTCCTGGAGCAAGAGTACCTGCCAGGAGTGTCGCGATGGACCGACAAACGGGGACAGGACTGTGATGCCGTGGGAGGACCCGTTCCAGAGGAAGACACAGGACCTTTGGAGGTGCCCCACGAGGAAATTCGACATGTGGTGGCTGTTACCCGGGAGGAAACGGATGCCCCGGAGGATTCCGCTGTTGGGTGGTGGTCGATACCACACCCGGAAGACAGGGACGAAGCCACAGACAATATCAGAGGCCAAGAGTGGGTGACTGTTGTCCCCGTGGAGGAAGATTCCCCTTGGTGGCCAGCGTCAAGCGACCGTGAGGAGATGCCACTCCCCCAGAGGATCCGCCGATGGAGGTCAGGCCGTAAGAGGAACCCGGAGCTGGAGGAGGAAGGATGTGGGGTGACAGCTGGTCCAGAATGCACCCTCGCCGGAAGGACCTTGGAATTCCCTGACCCGCGGACGATGGACGTCGTGAGGAACTTTGTAGGGACTACAAAGGAAAAAGGGGGGGGAAATGTAAGGATGTGCCCTGTGGGCACACCCATGCTGCTGTCCCTAACTGGGGGCCGCGCTGGGGCAGCTTGTCTGTCCCCAGCGCAGAGTGTGCGGCGGCGGGGAGCGGTGCGGCGGCGCTTTGAACTTGGCGCCGCTCGGGCCGCCTATCAGAAGTGCCGCCCGCAGCGTTTAAATCTTGGCGCCCTCCGGGAGCCAATCGCGGCTCCCGGAGCGGCAGCCAATCGTAGAGAGACGCGGCGAGCCAATCGGCGCTCGCCGCGTCATAGGCCCCGCCCCCGGCGTCTGACGTCAGACGCCGGGCGGGACGGGGAGCAGGAGGCCGCGCCGAAGAGCGGCGAAGACAGAAGAGACGCCGGGCGGGAGCCGAAGAGGGCGCGCGCGCAGAAGAGCGCGAAGAGGAAAGAAGATCCCGGCGGCAAGAAGAAAGAAGACGGGCTCGGAGAAGAAGATGTCCAGCGGCGGCTGGACGCGGCGCGACGACGGCGGCGCCGCTGGCCAGGACGGGCCAGCGGCCGAAGATTAAAGAACAGCGCCGGAGGGGTCACCAGGGGTGGGAAGCAAAGGGCTGCCGAAGCACCCCCCTGGTGCCTCTCCCAGCGGGTCAGGTAGGCCCTTATCAGGCGCCCCTGTACCCGCCCCTCCCTAGACCACCGGGTGTTCGGGCAATAGGCCCGTGGGCACAAGTCAGGCACTAGGCCTGTGGCGCAGTTAGGAGATTGGGGGTCATTTGTCTGATTAGGTGGTTTGGGCATTAGGCCCAAGCCACCCCACCCCTGCGGCACCAGTTAGGCGGGCACTAGGCCCGGGGGACAAATCAGGCAATAGGCCTGTGGGCGATAGAGGGCATTAGGCCCTAGCGTATTTTGGCCAGTAAGTACAGATAAGGTGACCCTGGGCACAAGGCCCAGGTCACCCAACGGGCAGCAAGTTAGGCGGGCGCTAGGCCCGTGGGCGAAGTCAGGCCTCCGGCCTGTGTGCAGTTAGGGGGCGCCAGGCCCAGCGAAGCAGTGTTTTCCCCGAGGTGAGTAAAGGTGGCACTGGGCGTTAGGCTCAGGCCACCCTGAGAGTACGGTAGGTGGGTGAGCTGTGCGGTCCCCTCTACTGGGTGTTCTGAGTCGGGTAGAAAAGGGACAGCACCGTTTTATGTTGTAACTCCGATAGTGTGATATATGTTGTTACCGTGCAGGGCAAAGTGTATGTGTTGTGTAAGTTGTGCATAGTTGTGTTGCACCACACCCACAGAGCTAGTTTGAGGGCTTCGCTGTTGTAGATAGTATAGGGTGTGACACTAGGGTAGAGTTAGGCCCTGCACGGCTGTTTCTCTTTGCCTCCTTACAGGGACCTGTAAGTGGAGAAGATCGGAGTGCAAGACTTGTGACGGTGAGTAGCATCCGTGTACGTCTGTCCCTTGTTTGTCCCCGAGCGCCGGAGTTAGGATTGCTCACGGACGTGAGAATCCCTTTCATCACACTACGTGCGAAAGCGCGAGTGTGTGAAAGCTGGGTAGCTGAGGCTTTGTGCCGGTGATGACCATTCACCCAGCCGGTGAAGGTCGCAGCCACCCCTGGGGTATCCCCTGTTCCACCGGAAGCAGGGTCGATACCCCCTTTAATGTAGACCATTCTCTCCTCAGCTCGGTCGTCGGTCAGCTCCGAGAGGGAATCGCCGTGTCCGGATCCGAGTGAAGATTTCCAGGTCCGTTGAGGGTTCCGGTACCTGAAGGTGAGAGCGAGCGGCGCCTGGTGAGTACCGAGTCTACACCTGCACGGCAGCAGGCACCACCACACGCACTCGCAGGCCCCCCACCACCTCTCACATCTGTAGAGCCAGTTTGTGCAAGGAGAGATTGATTGCTTCTTTTTTGGTGGGGGCCCAAACCAACCAGTCATTTCAGTCACAGTCGTGTGGCAGACCCTGTCGCTGAAATGATGGGTTTGTTAAAGTGTGCATGTCCTGTTTATACAACATAAGGGTGGGTGGGAGGGCCCAAGGACAATTCCATCTTGCACCTCTTTTTTATTTTATTTATCTCTGCATCATGTGCTGTTTGGGGCAAAAAAAATTTAAGTGCCATCCTGTCTGACACTGCAGTGCCACTCCTAGATGGGCCAGGTGTTTGTGTCGCCCACTTGGGTCGCTTAGCTTAGTCATTCAGCGACCTTGGTGCAAATTTTAGGACTAAAAATAATATTGTGAGGTGTGAGGTGTCCAGAATAGACTGGAAATGAGTGGAAATTATGGCTATTGAGGTTAATAATACTATGGGATCAAAATGACCCCCAAATCCTATGATTTAAGCTGTTTTTGAGGTTTTTTAAAAAAAAAAAACCCACCCGAATCCAAAACACACCCAAATCCGACAAAAAAATTTCAGGGAGGTTTTGGCAAAACGCGTCCGAATTCAAAACACGGCCGCGGAACCGAATCCAAAACCAAAACACAAAACCCGAAAAATTTCCGGTGCACATCTCTACTTAAAATTATGTTTTCCCCTGCTTGGTATTACAGTCATTACAATGAAAGGGATACGTTCAATTTGCCGGCTGACGGGATCCTGGCAGTCAGGATACCGACGCCAGAATCCCGCCAGCCATCAATGCCTCCTGCCGGAATCCCGCCAAAATAGGACTATTCCCACTTGTGGGTTTCCACGACACCCATAGAGTGGGAACAGATCCTGTGGTGAGCCCAGCGATACAAACTCAGCGAAGCGAGCACAGCTCTTTGTAGTCACCCAGCTGCCAGCATTCTGGAAGGCGGGATTCCGCTGTTGGGATTTTGACAGCCGGCATCCTGCCCGCCGGTAAATCATGCTGAGGAGAGCTGGGTTAGCTGTCCATAGAATTACAAGGCTGCTAAGACTTTTTTACTCAGGTAAAAACTTGCAGTTAGGAGTTGTACTTTTCTCTGTACTTTACACATAAGTATTCACATGACATCCCCACAAAAGTAGGTGTACAGGGTAAGGGTATGTCATCACGAAATGACACGTGCACACTAGAGATACATTGGCCCTCATTCCGAGTTGTTCGCTCGTTATTTTTCATCGCATCACAGCGATTTTCCGCAAACTGGGCATGCGCAATGTTCCCACTGCGGCTGCGCCAAGTAAATTTGCTAAGAAGTTTGGTATTTTACTCACGGCATTACGAGGTTTTTTCTTCGTTCTGGTGATTGGAGTGTGATTGACAGGAAGTGGGTGTTTCTGGGCGGAAACTGGACGTTTTATGGGTGTGTGTGAAAAAACGCTGCCGTTTCTGGGAAAAACGTGGGAGTGGCTGGAGAAACGGGGGAGTGTCTGGGCGAACGCTGGGTGTGTTTGTGACGTCACTGCGGCTGCGCCAAGTAAATTTGCTAAGAAGTTTGGTATTTTACTCACGGCATTACGAGGTTTTTTCTTCGTTCTGGTGATTGGAGTGTGATTGACAGGAAGTGGGTGTTTCTGGGCGGAAACAGGCCGTTTTATGGGTGCGTGTGAAAAAACGCTGCCGTTTCTGGGAAAAACGCGGGAGTGGCTGGAGAAACGGGGGAGTGTCTGGGCGAACGCTGGGTGTGTTTGTGACGTCAAACCAGGAACGAAACTGACTGAACTGATCGCAGTGGCAGAGTAAGTGTCGAGCTACTCAGAAACTGCTTAGAAATTTCTATTCGCAATTTTGAGAATCTTTCGTTCGCAATTCTGCTAAGCTAAGATTCACTCCCAGTAGGCGGCGGCTTAGCGTGTGCAATGCTGCTAAAAGCAGCTTGCGAGCGAACAACTCGGAATGAGGGCCATTTTTGCCTCATCAAATCAGATAGAAGCAGACTTGACGACTTTCTGGCTGCCCCCACCTGGAGAGGGCAGCCATGTCAGCACAACAGGAGGCGCAGCATGAAGGTATGTGAGCGGAGCAGGGGCATGGAGGCGCGATCGCATCATTACGGTCCCACACCCTGCTCTACAATGACTAGATTACAGCAGTTGTGGTTCGGATGGTTGGGGTGGGAGTGTCTGCCTGGTGTGGGCGAGCTCCGGAAGACTTGTTTCCTCATGATTTTCGGAGCCTCCCGGCTTAGCAGCACCCCCCCCCCCCCCTCCCAATACTAGGCAGAGCTAGCACCCCTGTCCCCACTTGCCAGGCAGGTTCTGCTGCCACTGCCAGACATACAAGCATGAATGCCCCGCAGCCACAGTAGCTTAGTCTATTCCAGTCTCCACTTTACCACTGGACAGAGTTGCTATTTCCCACCCTCCCTCCATTGGCACAGTTACAGCTATCTCACCAAACCCATACTGGACACCCCTGCCCCCCTTATCAGGCAGGTCCCGCTGCCACCTGCCACCCAAGCATGTGTACCTCAAGTGATCTCAGATTCTGTGCTGTCCTGTAGTCAGGGGCAAAACTAGAGCTTTGTGGGCCCCATAGCAACATTTTGAAAGGGCCCTCTTCTACAGAGAGGGGAGGTACAGGGTGACACACAGGGCTAGAGTGGGGTTACAGGTTGACACACAGGTACAAGGCATCACAACCACACACACAGGTGTAGGTGGGTACAGGGTGTCACACACAGCAGCAGGGGGTGTACACTGTCAAAAACGTTGGGAAGGTAGGTGGTTACAGGGTGTCGCTCACACACAGGCGTAGGGGGTGTACACTGTATCATACATGGATGGGGGAGCATAGGGTGTCACACACACACACACACACACACACACACACACACACACACACACACACACACACACACGCAAGTGATTTATAGTGCCATATATGGGGAAGGTGGAACAGAGTGTCATATACACAGAGGTAGGGGTACAGGGTGTCACATAGAGGTAGGGGTACAGAGTGTCATATACACAGAGGTAGGGGTACAGGGTGTCACATAAAGGTAGAGGTACAGGATGCCATATACACAGAGGTAGGGGGTACTGGGTTTTAAACACTGGGGGGTGCGGTACCAGGTGTGTAACACACACAGGGGTAGGAGGGTACCGGGACACACACCAGGGGTGATGGGGGTAGTGGGGGTCACACACACAGAGGTACAGTGGGTCACATACAGGGTGGGTGGGGTTAGGTGGGTACAGGGCTCCCAGGGTGCTCACCTCTCTCTGCACCAATCCTGCAGGGTGTCACATGCAGGACCCAAGTACAGGCCAGGGGGATCCAGACTGGTCACTCAACAAGTGCTGTGCAGCCCCATGGAGCCGCGCCGCCAGTAATTTCGGGTGTGAGGCCGGAACTGTGACTGGGAGGCCAAGCTCTGTTTCCTCCTCCCTGGAGGAAGGAGGGTGTGAAGGATGCTGCCGCTGTCCCTCCATGACGCTCCACCTGCAGCAGGGTCAGTAGGCGGAGCCGGCCAAGGTGGTTAGGCAAGGAGCAGGAGACGTCCAGCTTACATCTGGTGACGGTGATTAAGATGTTGAGCTGGGGCAGCGACCACACCTTCCTGCCTACAGCCCCGAGAGGCACCATAGACTCTCAGAACCCCGACACCTTGGCTGGAGCAGGTGCGTGAAAGGGATGGGGAGGCGCGGTATGCCCAGGGATAAAGGAGTTAACTACTACGCCCGCTGCAGCTACTATAGCGCAATGGCAAGCAGCTCAGCTGGCTGGGCCGCTTGTCATTGTGCACTGGCAGGAGGCAGTGGGTCGGGCTGGATCAGTTATCGGGCCGCATCCGGCCCGCGGGCCGTATTTTGCCCACCCCTATAATAGAATGTAGTGGAACAAAGACAACTTAAACAACCTTAGAATACACGTAGAAAAAAATCTATAATTTATCTTGTCACATTCAAGAATAGCAGCAGCCTCTGTACTACTTACACACAGGTACAGGACTCAGGAGGACTCTGTGTGTGTGTCTCTCTCTAGAGCCTCATTAGATAACAGATTACACAGGACTCGGACACCCAGGCGGGGAAGAGGAGAGGCTGGGATCCCTGTGTAACTTACAGCTCTCTCCACCCTCCTATCTCTCCTCTGGTCGGAAAGCTCAATCGGTAGCTCATAAAACCTGATACTCTGCCTGCAATGCATACTGTCCTGCTCACATTCTGGCTGGTTCTGCTGCTGCATGAGAGGTAAAGCTAGTGATGATACCGGGGTACACTATGACCTGTGACCACCCCTTAATCTGGCTATGTCCCTATATGTACCTAAGCTTATACAGTTACTGTAGTTGTTTTTCCGTTGTATGGCAAAATCTGTGTGTAAGTGGATTCACGAATGTATACATATGGCATGTGTGATTTTAAGTCCCATGTTTGGGATATCTGCTATACTATTATAGTGATACAAACCTCCAACACAGACTTCATTTAGAGCAGCAAATGAATCATAGTGCTTTGTTTAACAATAAACTACCTCTAGTGCATAAGATTAACTGTAAATATTTACTAAATGGTCATTAGCATATTTGCTTCGTTATGCTTGTTGATAATAAATTCCCTTTCATGTCGCTGGACTGAGTTTTCTATAAATGAAAATACAGAAATCAAAGTAACATAAATATAATTGATGAGGCCGCTCAGCGGGTTATGCGGAATGCTTCTCTGGAATGTTTGTTCTTTTGAGGCACAGCCATTTTTATGCCTCTGCAGTGCGATTTTGCAGGGTTCATTGCAGCCTTCTTACCATTCTGCGTAGCACATTCCTTGCTGACAAATATAAAAGCCTGGTTATGCTTTTTATTATCAGACTAATGACACAATCAGAATACAAATACACATTTTCAATGCAGCACTTTAAACACAAATGGTAATATATTATAATACATGACATCCTGTCGAACTACAAATGTCAAATCCAAGCTGTAGCTCCTTTGCTATATGCTCTCTGTGCTCATCTTTGCGCTTGTCTCATATTGCACTATGGAGGTCATTCCGAGTTGTTCGCTCGTTGTCGATTTTCGCTATGCTGCGATTTGTTGCTAAATGCGCATGCTCATGGTACGCAGCGCGCATGCGCTTAGTTATTCAACTAAAAACTTAGCAGTTTTGCTGTTGTTCGTCCTGCGCTTTTCAGTCACACTGCTGATCGGTGAGTGATTGACAGAAAAGGGGCGTTTCTGGGTGGTAACTGAGTGTTTTCCGGGAGTGTGCTAAAAAACGCAGGCGTGTCAGGTAAAAACGCGGGAGTGTCTGGAGAAATGGGGGAGTGGCTGGCCAAACGCAGGGCGTGTGTGTGACGTCAAACCAGGAACTAAACGGACCGGGGTGATCGCAATCTGTGAGTAGGTCTGGAGCTACTCGGAAACTGCAAGAAAATATTTAGTAGCAATTCTGCTAATCTTTCGTTCGCTATTCTGCTAAGCTAAGATACACTCCCAGAGGGCGGCGGCCTAGCGTTTGCAATGCTGCTAAAAGCAGCTAGCGAGCGAACAACTCGGAATGAGGGCCATGGTTTTTCCCAACTTCTAACAAATTTGCTGCTGTGATCAACTCTGAATTACCCCCTATGACATTTTACAAATAAGGCTTTTCATTTAAATAAATTTCCAAAACAGCAGTTTTCTATCATCATGTTTAAACTTAAAGATAGTTTACCTGATTGTAGTATTTTCCCTGCAATCTGCTAGGTCATTGGCCAAGCTTAAGTAGGGCAAAGGGTCACTATGGGAGCCTTTACCAGCACCTTGGAGTTTCTTACTGTGATATAAGTGTCCTCACACTAGTTGTGAGCATAGGCGTGCGCAGGGGGGGTGCCTGGTGCGCACAGGCACCCCATATTGTCTGTCACCGCCTCACACACACCTACTGCTGCTGCAGTATCGGCGATCGCCGAGTGTGCTCATTTCTGTCCTCCCGCCCATTGCGCCTGCCACCCCCTCCGCTCAGTCTGGCTGTCATTCATTTGTATGGGTGCAGCATCACTGACGTAATCCTACTCCCAGTTCCTCTAACCTGTGGGATGTGTCGTGATGATGTCATGCCGCGTGCATGCCCGCTCTTGCCCCTACCCACGCTCTCTCTCTCCTCATCATGTGCCAACGTCACAGAATACAGCGTTCCTCTTGGAGTAGGACAAGTTAAAATTCAATATCAATATATATTTTGACAGATTAGGATATAATATGTGGTAATAAAATATACAAATTTAACATATTAAACAGATAGATATATTTATATATATACATATATAGATGAGACATAAAGCAAGCGGCACTCTAAGTCTGTTTGAAAGTCAAATATATTTCACACAAATAGTGATCCGACGTTTCGGGGTCCAAGCGCCCCTTTGTCAAGGTGAACAACACCTTGACAAAGGGGTGCTTGGACCCCGAAACGTCGGATCACTATTTGTGTGAAATATATTTGACTTTCAAACAGACTTAGAGTGCCGCTTGCTTTATGTCTCATCTACCTATCTACTTCTGAGATGGCACCTAAGTAGTGAAGTGTGGAGGGGGAGTGCCGGTCCGCACAGTCTTCCTATATACATATATATATATATATATATATATATATATATATATATATATATAGTCCATAGAAACAGCCCGGCACTCCGCTGTCCCCGTAGGGGTATCGCTCTGGTTCCCTCCTAGGGGTATGGTGGCCCCAATATTCAGAGGAGAAGGTAGTGGCGGCACTCAGAGTCTTTCACAATAGGGTAAATCAAAGCAAATAGTGCATTTATTGTCAACGTTTCGGGGGACGAACCCCCATTCCTCAGGACACTGCAAACTAGTGACAATACAGTGAAAACAACTTAAATACCTCACCTTTCCCGGGTCCCAGCGTCTCCGGCCGTGTCCGCGCCGTCCAATGCACAGAGCCCGCACTTCCGGTCGCGTGTAGCATTCGGCGCCCGGAAGTAGCGCCATCCCGCTACATGGACCCGCTGATGACGTGGCTGTAAACAGAAGGGAGCCGGTAACCATGGAGACGGGCAGCAGGTAACCTGTGGGAGTATGTCACTGGGGGGCTGGCTGGAAGTCCCATGTGGGCGCCGTAACCGAACCTGCACTCGCGGCAACGGGGGGAGGGGGACAGCCAAACTGCAAGAGTCCGCAATCACGGGGGGGAACACGCGGGAGCATAACCTCTGAGCTTGTGGAGGGGAGGGGGGGGCTAGGAGTAATATGTGGGGGGCAGGAGCCTGCACCCCCCGAGTCCGCAATTCGCCACGGGGGGTGGGGGGGACGAGACAAGACACATGCCAGAGCCGGCAATTGGTGGGAGGGGGAGGGATGGGTGCGGGCATCATGCTCGAGATCGGAGGGGCAGGGGGTGCACGGATCAATTTCAGAATGTTGTAATGGAGCGGGGGCCAGGTCAGGAATATGCAAGGCAAGGTGCTATCACTGGGGGGGGGGGGGGGCGGCAGCAATTGAGCGGCTACAACATCCCTGCTCATCATCTCTTACGGAAGAGCAGGAGAGAATAAAGAAAGCATTTTCTAATCATTTTATAGTGCCGCCCTCCAGTGGCCGGCGCTCATAGGCAGCTGCCTAAAGCTGCCTAATGGTAGCGCCGGCCCTGCCCACTGGGGAGTGTATTTTAGCTTAGCAGAAGTGCGAACGCATGTGCAGCCAAGATCTGCAAAAACAGTTTGTGCAATTTCAGAGTAGCTCTGAACCTACTCTGCGCTTGCGATCACTTCAGCCTATTCCTGTCCGGATTTGAAGTCATACACCCGCCCAGCGAACGCCCAGCCACGCCTGCGTTTTTTTCAGACACGCCTGCGTTTTTGCAAACACTCCCCGAAAACGGTCAGTTGACACCCAGAAACGCACCCTTCCTGTCAATCTTCTTGCGGCCGTCAGTGCGACTGAAAACTTTGCTAGAAACTGTGCACAACCACAACGGGCTTTGTACCTGTACGTCGCACGTGCGCATTGCAGTGCATACGCATGCGCATAAATGCCGATATTTAGCCTGATTGCTGCGCTGTGAACAACTGCAGCTAGCGATCAACTTGGAATGACCCCTATGGTTTTGCCCAACTGATAACAAATTTGCTGCTGCGATCAACTCTGAATTACCCCATGATCTTCCGGATCTGTCTTGCTGTTGCTGGCCTTGATATTCTGCTTGTTTTTACAGATAACATTGTAACATCTTCTATAACAAAGTATCTTATTGCATATGCTCTCTTCTTACAAGTATTTTCATTATTTAATTTTTAAGGAACTGTTGTGCTATTTAGGTGTCACCCCCTCAGATAAGGACACCGAGCAGCAGCGAAACAGAGGAGAGACTAGGGTATGATTAGAATGTGACTGTTGATTAGCTCTGAAGCAAAGAAATGAATCCAGGAATCACCACTTTCTGTAGTAAGCAACCAGTTATCTGTTCTCCCACAGGATTGTGGGTATAAAGCCACCATAAACTTACTTGACTGTAGCTTCTGATTAGAAGGGATGAGTGGATTCGGATCCCTGAAATTCAGGATCCGAGCCCGGATCCGAGTCCGGCTCGGGACTTCCCAGCCAGACTGAGATCCCACAACGAGGCAAAATGTCATCATCCTGCTGTCAGATTCTCATGGGTTTTGGATTCCATATAAGGAGCCGCATGTCGCCGCCATTTTCACCCTGGACTTGGAGAGTGAAGGAGACAGACTTCGGGTGGGGTCAGTGTGTGCTCTTAGGGGTGCTGTTCTGTGTGCTGTTAGGGGTGCTGTCCTGTGGTGTCCTGTGCTGTTAGGGGTGCTGTCCTGGGGTGTCCTGTGCGGTTTGGGGTGCTATACTGGGGTGTTGCTGTCCTGTGCTGTACAGGGTTGCTGTCCTGGGGTGTCCTGTGCTGTTTGGGGTGCTGTACAGGGGTGCTTTCCTGTGCTGTTAGGGGCACTGTCCTGTGTGCTGTAAAAATATAGGGGTGCTGTAAAAATAAAGGAGCACTGTGGCTCTGTCCTGTATGCTGTCAAAATATAGGGGTGCTGTAAAATTAAAGAAATGCTGTGGCCCTGTCCTGTATGCTGTCAAAATATAGGGGTGCTGTAAAAATAAAGGAAGGCTGTGGCCCTGTCGGGTGCTGTAAAAATAAAGGAACGCTGTGGCCCTATCCTGTATGCTGTCAAAATATAGGGGTGCAGTAAAAATGAAGGAACGCTGTGGCCTTGTCCTGCATGCTGTCAAATATAGGGGTGCTGTCAAAATAAAGGAATGCTGTGGCATCTCGGTGCTGTAAAAATAAAGGAACGCTGTGGCCCTGTAGTGTGCTGTAAAAATAAAGGAATGCTGTGACACTGTCCTGTATGCTGTCAAAATATAGGGGTGCTGTAAAAATAAAGGAACGCTGTGGCCCTGTCTTGTATGCTGTCAAAATATAGGGGTGCTGTAAAAATAAATGGAACGCTGTGGCGCTGTCCTGTATGCTGTCAAAATATAGAAGTGCAGTAAAAATAAAGGGGCACTGTTCTGTTTGCTGTAACAATAAAGGGGCACTGTTCTGTGTGCTGTAATAATAAAGGGACGCTGTGCTGTGAAATGGAGACCAACAATTTGGAGGAATAAATTGTGATAGATCAGGAACCACTTCCTAGTACTAGTGCTGCTGAAGCTGCTGCCACCAGTCATGACATTGATGATGCAATTCCATCAACATCGTCTGCTAAGGCCATAGACGGCATATAAAATCCAATGTCATAGAGGGCATGCAAGATCCAAGAAGCAAAAATTAATAACCCCGCCCCCCAAAAAAATTATCTGATGAGAAATTTAAAATTGGCAATATGCCATTCACAACACAAAGTGGCAAGGAAAGCCTAAGGCCTTGGCCTATGTTCATGACTGGTGGTTCAGCTTCTCATGAAGATGGAAGCCCTCCTCCCACTCAAAAAAATAAAAATAAAATAAAATAAAGCTTGTTAAAGCACAGGAAAAAACAACTGTGCATTCAGAGATATCACAAATCCCCAAGGAGAGTCCAAGTGTGTACGCAGTTGCGATGTCTAGGCCTGACCTTCACAACATTGTATGGGAAGAGGAGGCTCCTACCACCATTTGCACACCCCCTGCAAGTGCTGGGAGAAGCACCGCCAATCCAGTTGCTGATATTGAGATTGAGGATGTCACTGTATAAGTACACCAGGATCAGGAGAATATTGGTGCAGCTGGCACTGAGGAGGAAGTTGACAATGAGGATTCTGATGGTGATGTGGTCTGTTTGAATAGGCACCAGTAAAGACAGTTGTTGGTCATTGGATGAAAAGCCCATTGTCATGCCTGGGCAAAATTCCCAAAAATCCACCTCTTCGGTGTGGAATTATTTCACTGTGAGGATGAGGATGTAAACAACACTGAATGGGGTGAGGAATTGGAGGATGAGGACGACATCTTGCTTCTGTAGAGCCAGTTTGTGCAAGGAGAGATTAATTGCTTTTTTTTTGTGGGAGCCCAAACAAAGCAATCATTTCAGCCACAGTCGTGTGGCAGACCCTGTCGCTGAAATGATTTGTTTGTTAAAGTGTGCATGTCCTGTTTATACAACATATGCGTGGGTGGAAGAGCCCAAGGACAATTCCATCTTGCACGTCTTTTCTTTGTCTGACACATTATTCCAGGGGTGCTGCCCTATATGGGGTGCTGCCCCTCAGCCAAATCAGTCCAGGGGTGCTGCCTCACTTCCATTTAAGTCAGGGGTGCTGCTGCCTGTCTGCTGTGCTATGTATTTCTACAGGGGTGCTTCCTATGCTATATAAGTCCAGGGGTGTTGCCTATCTGCTGTATAAGTCCGGGGATGCTGACTATCAGCTGTATAAGTCCAGAGGCGTTTCTGTGTAATTCCAGGGGTGCTGCTGTACTTGATCCAAGGTTTAAAGTTTAAACTAAAGCTTAGAGCAGAATATGAAACGAGCATCAACATCACAACCAGATTTGTGAAAACATATAGCCGCAAAGGTGGAAATGGAAATTCTATGTTTGACAAAATGTTTTCCAATAAAGTAGGGAGAGACCACATTTGTGGCCAAAGTCAGTCAGACTCAGAAGAGACAGAATCATAATCCAGCGGAGCGTGACATCGCAACATCTCCTATTACATTTATTCTTGCAACTGCTAGTGAAAATTAGATTTTCCAAACACACCTACGTCTATATGTCTACCATATAATGTCTGAGCCCGCTCATCTCTAGTAGATATATCTTCTAGTGTGCACTGTGTACCCAGCATTAGAGAGAGGTTCTTCTCAATTTTTTCATGTTAGGGACACAAATGAAAGGCTCCAATTAGTCAACCTTAATTTTGATTTATTAATGTTCCACATTTTGGGAATATTTACGAGATGCGCATTTGTTGTACAGGGTTCTTTTCCTTTATTTTTTTTAATGTTTTCTCCTTAATAATTGTACAATGTGTGGGCTGCGTAGGGTTATCGCAAGACCTTCTGGTGTTAGAAGAACAGTGTTTCAGTGATCTTGCATTGCATCAGCTTTCCATTGCACGGCAGCACTGGATGGTCCAGGAGCTCCTGTGAGGCTCATACAGTTACTGAATAAGGGCCCAGTGTGGAATCTCATGGTGGCTTACAGCCAGGAAGCTGTCTGGCTTGCCAAGCTGGTGGTACATGCTGGTGGTACCGAGGTTAGCATTGCTTCCTCCCACAGTCCTACTTGTAATATGAAATGAGTTTGGACAAGAGTGGTAAACTCCACTAGGGCAGGGGCTCAATAACAAAAAAATCACTGCACAGTCCTGCTTAGTACTTTACCAAACCCACCCGAACTCAACTTGCCTGATCCGGGGCTGCTGTGGGGGCTGCTAAAACATCAAAGGAGCTGCTTAATTTAAAAATAAAATATGAATAAAAGAAACAAGACACACAGGTATGCTCACATGCGTGAAACTGGGACACACAGGTATGCTCACATGCGTGTAACTGGGAGCTGTGAAAAATGAAAATAAGGCATCTGCCACAAAATATGTAAATAAAAATGCAATTAAAAAAAATGGAAAAAAAGAAACCCACGAGATTTTCACAAAATAAGTCTCCAGAGTCCATGGAGGGAAAAATATCCAATCTTGGTCCTGTGGTATACACCAGTTTATTTGCATCCCAGCATTAAATTCGAGATTATCATAATCCCTGAAAATAGAGAAGGGGGTTCAAATTCAGAGGCTTTGTCCAGTAATGTGGTAATTATATCGCTGTATTTGCTTAAGTCCTTTCTGTTCCACACCAAAATAGGAGTAGAGGTGACTGCCTGTGTGTTGTTCCTGATTGCGTATGCCTCTCTAAATTTTTATCCCCTTCTTGACACTGTCCTCTTCCTCTTGCCTCTTCTCATAATGTGAAAAGTCATCAAATATGGAGGTGGTATGTTTGTAGCTAGCTATGATTCAGAGAACTTGGCAAGCTTTTTCCAGGGGGACCACCTGTCACTGAAATTATGGGTTTATTAAACTAAGCATGTTCTGTTTAAACAAAATAAGTGTGCATGGGAGGGCCCAAGGACAATTCCATCTTGCACCTCTTTTTATTCTTTGCATTATGTGCTGTTTGGGGCCTAGTTTTTAAAACTGCCATCCTGTCTGCCACAGCAGTGCCACTCCTAGATGGGCCAAATGTTTGTGCCGCCCACTTGTGTCACTTAGCTTAGTCATACAGCTACCTCGGTGCAACCTTTTGGCCTAAAAACAATATTGTGAGGTGTGAGGTGTTCAGAATAGACTGGAAATGAGTGGAAATGAATATTATTGAGGTTAATAATACTGTAGAAACAAAAACAAAACAAAAACTGTGATTTTAGCTATTTTTATGGAGGGGGGGTTTAAAAAAAATCCAGATCCAAAACCAAAATCCGAAAGGGTGGTTTTGGCAAAACCAATCCAGATCCAAAACATGAAAGGAGATCCAGATTCAAAATCAAAACACAAAACTCGAAAAGTGTCCGATGCACATCTCTACTGATTAGAAGTGTGCACGACCACAAAGAATTCTTTGATGTGTTTCTCTGTTTAATTTTGCAATTTCATCAGAAAGTGAAAATATTGTATCTGTTCTCAGTATTTACATTTACCAGTGTATAGGATTATTTAGCCACATCTGAGCTGTTTTAGAATTTACCTCTAACAATCTAAAAACAACAGTATGATCCCCCCCCCCTCATTTTTTATTGTTTTATATTAACAAACATATAGGGCCCGATTCAGACCCGATCGCTGTGCTGCTATTTTTGTTGTCCTGCGATCAGATAGTCGCCTCCCAAGGGGTAGTGTAAATTCGCCCTTTGCAAGTGTGCGATCGCATGTGTACGCCGTACGAAAAGTCCCTCAGTCAACGGACAGCAAGTCACTCACAATCGAATGTTTTTTTCCAGTGTGTGCAGTCTGTGCGCTGCCCAGGACTCCTACAGTGCGATGAGAAGGGGCTGATCGGGTCTGGAGCTGACGTCACACACCGTTCCTGAAAATGCTTGGGAACGCCTGCGTTTTCCTTGACACTCCCAGAAAACGGTCATTTACCATCCACAAA
This sequence comes from Pseudophryne corroboree, assembly GCF_028390025.1. Classification (NCBI taxonomy): domain Eukaryota; kingdom Metazoa; phylum Chordata; class Amphibia; order Anura; family Myobatrachidae; genus Pseudophryne; species Pseudophryne corroboree. Next base: position 112,143,037 of record NC_086447.1, read on the forward strand.
CGGCCTCTTCCTGTCAATTAGCATGCGAATGGCTGTGCGATCAAAATTTTCACACCAGCTTGCCGCTGTTTGGTGACGCGCGTTCGCATTGCGGTTCATACGCATGTGCAGTCAATCGATAAAATCCTGCTGTGCGAAAACGCACAGCAGTAATCAGGTATGAATCGGGCACCTAATATGAAGCAAGAGTCAGGTCCATCAAATAGGCCAATCACATACAAATGTGTAACTGCAAAAACGGATAACTAAAAACCATGAAAAAAAAAAGTTTTCATCGCTCATTTGTGAGTGATCGGTCTCTTACCAGGAATTTCCCATTTTGCAGCAGCTTGTTTCCTATGAGGCAGCTTACACAGGTGACTTCTGATCTGTGCATAACGCAATGGGATACGGTCATTAGGTCGACAGCACTTAGGTCGACAGTCATTAGGTTGACCACTATTGGTCGACATGCATTAGGTCAACTGGTCTATTAGTCGATATGGCCAATAGGTCGACATGTACTAGGTCGACATGGAAAAAGGTTGACATGAGTTTTTCACATTTTTTTTACTTTTCCATATTTTACGATTCACGTGGACTACAATTGGAAACGTTAACCTATGCCGAGCGCAGCGGGGTACAATTCCCATGCGAGGGGACACGGTGCACTAAATGGGGTTCCCCGTCACTTTACGAAGAAAATGATACCAACAACAGTAAAAAAAACTCATGTCGAACTTTTTGCCATGTCGACCTAGTACATGTCGACCTATTGACCATGTTGACCTACTGCATGTTGACCAATAGTGGTTGACCAAATGACTGTCGACCTAAGGCCCTCATTCCGAGTTGTTCGCTCGCAAGCTGCTTTTAGCAGCTTTGCACACGCTAAGCCGCCGCCTACTGGGAGTGAATCTTAGCATAGTAAAATTGCGAACGAAAGATTCGCAATATTGCGAAAAGACTTCTCTGTGCAGTTTCTGAGTAGCTCGAGACTTACTCTTCCAGTGCGATCAGTTCAGTGCTTGTCGTTCCTGGTTTGACGTCACAAACACACCCAGCGTTCGCCCAGACACTCCTCCGTTTCTCCAGCCACTCCCGCGTTTTTCCCAGAAACGGTAGCGTTTTTTCAAACACTCCCATAAAACGGCCAGTTTCCGCCCAGAAACACCCACTTCCTGTCAATCACATTACGATCACCAGAACGAAGAAAAAACCTTGTAATGCCGTGAGTAAAATACCTAACTGCATAGCAAATTTACTTGGCGCAGTCGCAGTGCAAACATTGCGCATGCGCAGTTAGCGGAAAATCGCTGCGATGCGAAGAAAATTACAGAGTGAACAACTCGGAATGACCACCTAAGTGTGGTCGACCTAATGACTCATACCCTAACACAATTGTTGCATTTATGACCATAATAGGATGAATGATTACCCTCTTAGGGGTACATTTACTAAGCAGTGATAAGAGCAGAGAAGTGAGCCAGTGGAGAAGTTTCCCCATCAACCAATCAGCAGCTCTGTATCATTTTATAGTATGCAAATTATAGATGTTACTTCAGTGCTGATTGGTTGCCATGGACACTTCTCCACTGGCTCACTTCTCCGCTCTTATCACTGCTTAGTAAATGTTCCTCTTATTAGTCATGTAAGTTGATTTAAGATATTCAGTGCAGGAAATGTCACTATACCCTATAGTATGTAATGAGATTTCAAACTGATTATTCTCAGACATCTAATCGCACAAGGTAGCACAATGTGTTTTAAGCCATTACTCTCATGCTAATGCCACACTTTACTGTTAAAGATTGAAAATATAATTTAAAAAAGCACAAAGTCCAGAAATATATAGAAATTACTCTGTGGCAAAATAAAGAAATGGTGTTGTCCATTAATATATCAATATAAATATGCTTCAAACTACTGTACATACATACAGAAAATCACTTCAATATGGATTGCACATTCAGTGTCGCCGAGGGGGGGGGAGCGGGTACTCTTTACCTGGGCCAGGGCCTGGGTCCCATGTGAGTTCACTGCTGTGCTGTTTTATTCCATCACCAACTCCAGACACACTGCACACTGGACCACCCACTTCCCAGCATCCCTCTAGTCCTAGGGACCATCACTGAAGATTCAGGCTTATACATATTAGTAAGGGAGTGTCTACAAATATTAAGCATTCTAATGCACTAACATAACATCCTTTTTTTCTTTAAAGATAAAGCCTGTATGCGTCAATGCAACAATTAACAACGTCATATTGAAAATAGAGATGTGCACCGGAAATTTTTCGGGTTTTGTGTTTTGGTTTTGGGTTCGGTTCCGCGGCCGTGTTTTGGGTTCGAACGCGTTTTGGCAAAACCTCACCGAATTTTTTTTGTCGGATTCGGGTGTGTTTTGGATTCGGTGTTTTTTTTCAAAAAACCCTAAAAAACAGCTTAAATCATAGAATTTGGGGGTCATTTTGATCCCAAAGTATTATTAACCTCAATAACCATAATTTCCACTCATTTTCAGTCTATTCTGAACACCTCACACCTCACAATATTATTTTTAGTCCTAAAATTTGCACCGAGGTCGCTGGATGACTAAGCTCAGCGACCCAAGTGGCCGACACAAACACCTGGCCCATCTAGGAGTGTCACTGCAGTGTCACGCAGGATGGCCCTTCCAAAAAACACTCCCCAAACAGCACATGACGCAAAGAAAAAAAGAGGCGCAATGAGGTAGCTGTGTGACTAAGCTCAGCGACCCAAGTGGCCGACACAAACACCTGGCCCATCTAGGAGTGGCACTGCAGTGTCAGGCAGGATGGCCCTTCCAAAAAATACTCCCCAAACAGCACATGACGCAAAGAAGAAAAAAAAGAGGCGCAATGAGGTAGCTGTGTGACTAAGCTCAGCGACCCAAGTGGCCGACACAAACACCTGGCCCATCTAGGAGTGGCACTGCAGTGTCACGCAGGATGGCCCTTCCAAAAAACACTCCCCAAACAGCACATGACGCAAAGAAAAAAAGAGGCGCAATGAGGTAGCTGTGTGAGTAAGCTAAGCGACCCTAGTGGCCGACACAAACACCTGGCCCATCTAGGAGTGGCACTGCAGTGTCACGCAGGCTGGCCCTTCCAAAAAACACTCCCCAAACAGCACATGACGCAAAGAAAAATGAAAGAAAAAAGAGGTGCAAGATGGAATTGTCCTTGGGCCCTCCCACCCACCCTTATGTTGTATAAACAGGACATGCACACTTTAACCAACCCATCATTTCAGTGACAGGGTCTGCCACACGACTGTGACTGAAATGACGGGTTGGTTTGGACCCCCACCAAAAAAGAAACAATTAATCTCTCCTTGCACAAACTGGCTCTACAGAGGCAAGATGTCCACCTCATCATCATCCTCCGATTCATCACCGTGTACATCCCCCTCCTCACAGATTATCAATTCGTCCCCACTGGAATCCACCATCACAGCTCCCTGTGTACTTTGTGGAGGCAATTGCTGCTGGTGAATGTCTCCATGGAGGAATTGATTATAATTCATTTTAATGAACATCATCTTCTCCACATTTTCTGGAAGTAACCTCGTACGCCGATTGCTGACAAGGTGAGCGGCGGCACTAAACACTCTTTCGGAGTACACACTTGTGGGAGGGCAACTTAGGTAGAATAAAGCCAGTTTGTGCAAGGGCCTCCAAATTGCCTCTTTTTCCTGCCAGTATACGTACGGACTGTCTGACGTGCCTACTTGGATGCGGTCACTCATATAATCCTCCACCATTCTTTCAATGGGGAGAGAATCATATGCAGTGACAGTAGACGACATGTCCGTAATCGTTGGCAGGTCCTTCAGTCCGGACCAGATGTCAGCATCAGCAGTCGCTCCAGACTGCCCTGCATCTCCGTCAGCGGGTGGGCTCGGAATTCTGAGCCTTTTCCTCGCACCCCCAGTTGCGGGAGAATGTGAAGAAGGAGATGTTGACAGGTCGCGTTCCGCTTGACTTGACAATTTTCTCACCAGCAGTTCTTTGAACCCCTGCAGACTTGTGTCTGCCGGAAAGAGAGATCCAAGGTAGGTTTTAAATCTAGGATCGAGCACGGTGGCCAAAATGTAGTGCTCTGATTTCAACAGATTGACCACCCGTGAATCCTTGTTAAGCGAATTAAGGGCTCCATCCACAAGTCCCACATGCCTAGCGGAATCGCTCTGTGTTAGCTCCTCCTTCAATGTCTCCAGCTTCTTCTGCAAAAGCCTGATGAGGGGAATGACCTGACTCAGGCTGGCAGTGTCTGAACTGACTTCACGTGTGGCAAGTTCAAAAGGTTGCAGAACCTTGCACAACGTTGAAATCATTCTCCACTGCGCTTGAGACAGGTGCATTCCACCTCCTATATCGTGCTCAGTTGTATAGGCTTGAATGGCCTTTTGCTGCTCCTCCAACCTCTGAAGCATATAGAGGGTTGAATTCCACCTCGTTACCACTTCTTGCTTCAGATGATGGCAGGGCAGGTTCAGGCGTTTTTGGTGTTGCTCCAGTCTTCTGTACGTGGTGCCTGTACGCCGAAAGTGTCCCGCAATTCTTCTGGCCACCGACAGTATCTCTTGCACGCCCCTCTCGTTTTTTAAATAATTCTGCACCACCAAATTCAAGGTATGTGCAAAACATGGGACGTGCTGGAATTTGCCCATATTTAATGCACACACAATATTGCTGGCGTTGTCCGATGCCACAAATCCACAGGAGAGTCCAATTGGGGTAAGCCATTCTGCGATGATCTTCCTCAGTTGCCGTAAGAGGTTTTTAGCTGTGTGCGTATTCTGGAAAGCGGTGATACAAAGCGTAGCCTGCCTAGGAAAGAGTTGGCGTTTGTGAGATGCTGCTACTGGTGCCGCCGCTGCTGTTCTTGCGGCGGGAGTCCATACATCTACCCAGTGGGCTGTCACAGTCATATAGTCCTGAGTCTGCCCTGCTCCACTTGTCCACATGTCCGTGGTTAAGTGGACATTGGGTACAACTGCATTTTTTAGGACACTGGTGAGTCTTTTTCTGAGGTCTGTGTACATTTTCGGTATCGCCTGCCTAGAGAAATGGAACCTAGATGGTATTTGGTACCGGGGACACAGTACCTCAAACAAGTCTATAGTTGGCTCTGCAGTAATGATGGATACCGGAACCACGTTTCTCACCGCCCAGGATGCCAAGGCCTCAGTTATCCGCTTTGCAGCAGGATGACTGCTGTGATATTTCATCTTCCTCGCAAAGGACTGTTGGACAGTCAATTGCTTGGTGGAAGTAGTAAAAGTGGTCTTACTACTTCCCCTCTGGGATGACCATCGACTCCCAGCAGCAACAACAGCAGCGCCAGCAGCAGTAGGCGTTACACGCAAGGATGCATCGGAGGAATCCCAGGCAGGAGAGGACTCGTCAGAATTGCCAGTGACATGGCCTGCAGGACTATTGGCATTCCTGGGGAAGGAGGAAATTGACACTGAGGGAGTTGGTGGGGTGGTTTGCGTGAGCTTGGTTACAAGAGGAAGGGATTTACTGGTCAGTGGACTGCTTCCGCTGTCGGCCAAAGTTTTTGAACTTGTCACTGACTTATGATGAATGCGCTGCAGGTGACGTATAAGGGAGGATGTTCCGAGGTGGTTAACGTCCTTACCCCTACTTATTACAGCTTGACAAAGGCAACACACAGCTTGACAAATGTTGTCCGCATTTCTGTTGAAATACTTCCACACCGAAGAGCTGATTTTTTTGGTATTTTCACCAGGCATGTCAATGGCCATATTCCTCCCACGGACAACAGGTGTCTCCCCGGGTGCCTGACTTAAACAAACCACCTCACCATCAGAATCCTCCTTGTCAATTTCCTCCCCAGCGCCAGCAACACCCATATCCTCCTCATCCTGGTGTACTTCAACACTGACATCTTCAATCTGACTATCAGGAACTGGACTGCGGGTGCTCCTTCCAGCACTTGCAGGGGGCATGCAAATGGTGGAAGGCGCATGCTCTTCACGTCCAGTGTTGGGAAGGTCAGGCATCGCAACCGACACAATTGGACTCTCCTTGTGGATTTGTGATTTCGAAGAACGCACAGTTCTTTGCTGTGCTTTTGCCAGCTTAAGTCTTTTCATTTTTCTAGCGAGAGGCTGAGTGCTTCCATCCTCATGTGAAGCTGAACCACTAGCCATGAACATAGGCCAGGGCCTCAGCCGTTCCTTGCCACTCCGTGTGGTAAATGGCATATTGGCAAGTTTACGCTTCTCCTCCGACGATTTTATTTTAGATTTTTGAGTCCTTTTTTTACTGATATTTGGTGTTTTGGATTTTACATGCTCTGTACTATGACATTGGGCATCGGCCTTGGCAGACGACGTTGATGGCATTTCATCGTCTCGGCCATGACTAGTGGCAGCAGCTTCAGCACGAGGTGGAAGTCGATCTTGATCTTTCCCTATTTTTGGAACCTCAACATTTTTGTTCTCCATATTTTAATAGGCACAACTAAAAGGCACCTCAGGTAAACAATGGAGATGGATGGATACTAGTATACTTATTGATGACGAGTGACTGCCGACACAGAGGTAGCTACAGCCGTGGGCTACCGTACTGCGTCTGCTAGTATAGACTGGATGATAATGATATAAAAAAATATATATATATCACTACTGCAGGACAGGTATATATTATATAATGACGGACCTGCTGGACACTGTCAGCAGCAGATTCCTAAACTACTAGTATGAAGAAGATAGAAAAAAAACCCCCACCACAGGTAGGTATACAATTATGGATGAGCACTGCCGACACAGAGGTAGCTACAGCCGTGGACTACCGTACTGCGTCTGCTAGTATAGACTGGATGATAATGATATAAAAAATATATATATATCACTACTGCAGGACAGGTATGTATTATATAATGACGGACCTGCTGGACACTGTCAGCAGCAGACTCCTAAACTACTAGTATGAAGAAGATAGAAAAAAAAAAAAACACCACAGGTAGGTATACAATTATGGACGAGCACTGCCGACACAGAGGTAGCTACAGCCGTGGACTACCGTACTGCGTCTGCTAGTATAGACTGGATGATAATGATATAAAAAATATATATATATCACTACTGCAGGACAGGTATATATTATATAATGACGGACCTGCTGGACACTGTCAGCAGCAGACTCCTAAACTACTAGTATGAAGAAGATAGAAAAAAAAACCCACCACAGGTAGGTATACAATTATGGACGAGCACTGCCGACACAGAGGTAGCTACAGCCGTGGACTACCGTACTGCGTCTGCTAGTATAGACTGGATGATAATGATATAAAAAATATATATATATCACTACTGCAGGACAGGTATATATTATATAATGACGGACCTGCTGGACACTGTCAGCAGCAGACTCCTAAACTACTAGTATGAAGAAGATAGAAAAAAAAACCCCACCACAGGTAGGTATACAATTATGGACGAGCACTGCCGACACAGAGGTAGCTACAGCCGTGGACTACCGTACTGCGTCTGCTAGTATAGACTGGATGATAATGATATAAAAAATATATATATATCACTACTGCAGGTATATATTATAATATAATGAATGACGGACCTGCTGGACACTGTCTGTAAGCAGAATGCGTTTATAGAATAAAAAAAAAAAACACCACACGAGTGTTTAACTTTTTCAGGCAGACAATATACTGGTGGTCACTGGTCAGTCACACTGGCAGCAAAAGTGTGCACTGTTATGTACTCCTGCTATAACTGCTCCCCAGTCTCCCCCACAATTAAGCTGTGTGAGCAGTGAGCACTCAGCACAGTCAGATATACATAGATGATATTATCATGCAGCACACTGAGGCTGAGCACAGATATGGTATGTGACTGTGTATCGTTTTTTTTCAGGCAGAGAACGGATTTTAAATAATAAATAAAACTGGTGGTCACTAGTATAACTATCAGCAAAACTCTGCACTCTCTGAGTACTCCTAATGCTCCCCAAAATTACTAAAATTAAATTACTAGTAAATCAAGTGTCTCACTTTCTATTTAAACGGAGAGGACGCCAGCCACGTCCTCTCCCTATCAATCTCAATGCACGTGTGAAAATGGCGGCGACGCGCGGCTCCTTATATAGAATCCGAGTCTTGCGATAGAATACGAGCCTCGCGAGAATCCGACAGCGGGATGATGACGTTCGGGCGCGCTCGGGTTAGCCGAGCAAGGCGGGAAGATCCGAGTCTGCCTCGGACCCGTGTAAAAAGGCTGAAGTTCGGGGGGGTTCGGATTCCGAGGAACCGAACCCGCTCATCTCTAATTGAAAACATCATCTAGCATGTTTCAATGAGTCTCTCAGGTCTGCGTATTTCCCTTGTGGGTCTTTCATACACAGTCTGTTTCATCGACCATGTTGGACTTTTCTAGAATCGTGGTTTGTTCACCATTACCAGGATCATCATATATGTCAGATGAAGGGTATTCTTCAGTCATGTTGTCTTCATTATGGTTAGGTTGAGATCTTAAATCCACCCGATTTCTTCTTACTTCCGCTCTGTACGTATAGTATAAGATCTTGGTGCTACTTGTGCTTGCACAATACCTTTCTGCACCCAAATACCTTTCTCGTGATCTCTGAGACGGACTTGGTCACCCGATTTTAGATCAGATAAGCTTTTTGATCGCCTGTCATGGAACAGTTTCTGTTTCGCCTGTTGACGTTCCTTACTCAGTCTGACCAACGCTGAGTTATGTGTATTAAGCAGTTCATCATGTATTGGGAGATTTGCTCTAATCCTCCTTCCCATCAGCATTTGTGCAGGAGAAAGTCCATTCTGTAAAGGTGTACTGCGGTAGGTTAAAAGACTTTTGTAGAAATCTTCTTTACCTTCTTGAGCTTTTTTCATGAGACTCTTTACAGTTTTTACTGAACTTTCCACCAACCAATTTGAGCGTGGATAGTGTGGACTTGACGTAGTATGGACAAATTCCCACTCATCAGCAAATTGTCTAATTTCAGCACTGGAAAACTGAGGACCATTGTCAGTGAACACTTCCATAGGAACACCATGCCTTGCAAAGATTGACTTCATGCAATTGATTACGGCTTTACTAGTAGTTGTATGTAGTGTCTTCACCTCAGGGTAGTTAGAGTAAAAATCAGTCACGACAATGTACGTTTTCCCATTACAATCAAACAAATCTGCGCCAACTTTCTGGTACGGTCTCTCTGGCACTGCATGAGGACTCAGTGGCTTGACTTGTTGTTTCGGTCTATAAGTAAGACATAATTCACATGTAGCTGTAGTCTGTGCTATGTCTTTGTTCATTCTTGGCCAATACATAACTTTACGTGCTCTCCGCTTACATTTTTCTTCTCATAAGTGGCCTTCATGTATCTTGCACAGCATAGTTTTTCTTAGTCGTGCAGGTATGACAAACCTATTGCCTTTGTAAATAATACCATTGACAACTGTAAGGTCACTGCGGTACATCCAATAATCATGAATAGACAGCGGGCAATTTTTTTTCTGCAGGCCAACCTTTCAGAATGATATCTTTCAACACTTTCATTGTGTCATCTGTCTCAGTTTCTTTCCTAATCTGTTCTTGTCTTGCAAGAGACACTGGTAGAGCAGCTACGATCAAATTAACATAGGCTTCTATCTCTTCATCCATCTGACTTTTGGAACCTTCACTGTTGTCCACAGCACGAGAAAGTGTATCAGCAATGTACATGTATTTACCGGGACAGTACAGCAAGTGTACATCATATTTCTGTAGTCTGATAAGCATTCGTTGAATTCTCATGGGACAGTCATGTAATGATTTAGTCATGATAGCTACCAATGGCTTGTGGTCAGTTTCCACTGTAAATGTTTGACCATACACAAACTGATGAAATCGCTCACATGCATATGTGATCGCTAGAAGTTCTTTTTCTATCTGAGCATACCTTGTTTCAGCACTTGTCAGTGCTCTTGATGCATAGATTACTGGTTGCCATGTATCCTCATGTTCTTGTAACAATACTGAGCCTAAGCCAAATTGCGAAGCATCTGCTGAAATTCTTATTCCCTTCGCAGGATCAAAGAATTTTAGCATTGGTTGCTCTGTAATGATCTGTTTCAAGTTTTGCCAATTTTCTTCTTGTTCATGTGACCACATCCACTCGTTATCTTTGTCCAACAACCATCTAAGAGAGGCTGTTCATTCAGAGAGTTGAGAAATAAACTTTCCTAAGTAAGTAATCATTCCTAGGAATCTTCTGACGTCGTCTTTGTTGTTAGGACGTTCCATGTTCACTATGGCTGATATTTTCCTTGGGTCAGGTTTTACACCTTGATCCGAGACCACGTCACCCTTAAAGGTAAGTGTATTCATGCCAAATTCACATTTGTCCTTGTTTAGCTTTAGATTCACTTTCTTGACAAGTTCCATTACTTGTCTCAATCTAGAATCATATTCTTCCTTTGTAGATCCCCAGACAATAATGTCATCCATCATTGTTTCAACACCTGGAATATGTTCAAAAAATAAGAATTTACTCATCAGTAATTCTATAGTCCGTAGTGGATGCTGGGGACTCCGTAAGGACCATGGGGATTTGCGGCTCCGCAGGAGACTGGGCACAACTATAAAGAAAGCTTTTAGACTACTGGTGTGCACTGGCTCCTCCCACTAAGACCCTCCTCCAGACTTCAGTTAGGATACTGTGCCCGGAAGAGCTGACACAATTAGGAAGGATTTTGAATCCCGGGTAAGACTCATACCAGCCACACCAATCACACCGTATAACTCGTGATACAATACCCAGTTAACAGCATGATAACAACTGAGCCTCTCAACAGATAGCTCAACAATAACCCTTTAGTTAAGCAATAACTATATACAAGTATTGCAGACAATCCGCACTTGGGATGGGCGCCCAGCATCCACTACGGACTATGAGAAATAGAATTACCGGTGAGTAAATTCTTATTTTCCCTAACGTCCTAAGTGGATGCTGGGGACTCCGTAAGGACCATGGGGATTATACCAAAGCTCCCAAACGGGCGGGAGAGTGCGGATGACTCTGCAGCACCGAATGAGAGAACTCAAGGTCCTCCTCAGCCAGGGTATCAAATTTGTAGAATTTTGCAAACGTGTTTGCCCCTGACCAAGTTGCAGCTCGGCAAAGTTGAAGAGCCGAGACCCCTCGGGCAGCCGCCCAAGAAGAGCCCACTTTCCTCGTGGAATGGGCTTTTACTGATTTAGGATGCGGCAGTCCAGCCGCAGAATGTGCAAGCTGAATCGTACTACAGATCCAGCGAGCAATAGTCTGCTTAGAAGCAGGTGCACCCAACTTGTTGGGCGCATACAGGATAAAGAGCGAGTCAGTCTTCCTGACTCCAGATGTCCTGGAAACATACATTTTTAGGGCCCTGACTACATCCAACAACTTGAAAGCCTCCAAGTCATTTGTAGCCGCAGGCACCACGATAGGTTGGTTCAGATGAAAAGCTGATACCACTTTGGGGAGAAACTGGGGACGAGTCCTCAATTCTGCCCTATCCATATGGAAAATCAGATAAGGGCTTTTACATGACAAAGCCGCCAACTCTGAAACACGCCTGGCCGAAGCCAAGGCCAACAACATGACCACTTTCCACGTGAGATATTTCAAATCCACGGTTTTCAGTGGCTCAAACCAATGTGACTTTAGGAAATCCAACACCACGTTGAGATCCCAAGGTGCCACTGGAGGCACAAAAGGGGGCTGAATATGCAGCACTCCCTTAACAAAAGTCTGAACTTCAAGTAGTGAAGCCAATTCTCTCTGGAAGAAAATCGATAGAGCCGAAATCTGGACCTTAATGGAACCCAATTTAAGGCCCATAGTCACCCCTGACTGTAGGAAGTGCAGGAACCGGCCCAGCTGAAATTCTTCCGTTGGAGCCTTCCTGGCCTCACACCACGCAACATATTTTCGCCATATGCGGTGATAATGGTTTGCGGTTACTTCTTTCCTAGCTTTAATCAGCGTAGGAATGACTTCCTCCGGAATGCCCTTTTCCTTCAGGATCCGGTGTTCAACCGCCATGCCGTCAAACGCAGCCACGGTAAGTCTTGGAACAGACAGGGCCCCTGCTGCAGCAGGTCTTGTCTGAGCGGTAGAGGCCATGGGTCCTCTGACATCATTTCTTGAAGTTCCGGATACCACGCTCTTCTTGGCCAATCCGGAACAATGAGTATAGTTCTTACTCCTCTTCTCCTTATTATCCTCAGTACCTTTGGTATGAGAGGAAGAGGAGGGAACACATAAACCGATTGGTACACCCACGGTGTTACCAGAGCGTCCACAGCTATCGCCTGCGGGTCTCTCGACCTGGCGCAATATTTTTCTAGCTTTTTGTTTAGGCGGGACGCCATCATGTCCACCTGTGGTTTTTCCCACTGGTTTACAATCATTTGAAAGACTTCTGGATGAAGTCCCCACTCTCCCGGGTGGAGGTCGTGCCTGCTGAGGAAGTCTGCTTCCCAGTTGTCCACTCCCGGAATGAACACTGCTGACAGTGCTAACACGTGATTTTCCGCCCATCGGAGAATCCTTGTGGCTTCTGCCATCGCCGTCCTGCTTCTCGTGCCGCCCTGTCGATTTACATGGGCGACCGCCGTGATGTTGTCTGACTGGATCAGTACCGGCTGGTTTTGAAGCAGGGGTTTTGCCTGACTTAGGGCATTGTAAATGGCCCTTAGTTCCAGAATATTTATGTGCAGGGAAGTCTCCTGACTTGACCATAGTCCTTGGAAGTTTCTTCCCTGTGTGACTGCTCCCCAGCCTCGAAGGCTGGCATCCGCGGTCACCAGGACCCAGTCCTGTATGCCGAATCTGCGGCCCTCTTGAAGATGAGCACTCTGCAGCCACCACAGCAGAGACACCCTTGTCCTCGGAGACAGGGTTATCAGACGATGCATCTGAAGATACGATCCGGACCACTTGTCTAACAGGTCCCACTGAAAGGTTCTTGCATGAAACCTGCCGAATGGAATCGCTTCGTAGGAAGCTACCATTTTTCCCAGGATCCGTGTGCAGTGATGCATCGACACCTGTTTTGGTTTTAGGAGGCCTCTGACTAGAGATGACAGCTCCTTGGCCTTTTCCTCCGGGAGAAACACTTTTCTCTGTTCTGTGTCCAGAACCATCCCTAGGAACAGCAGGCGTGTCGTAGGGACCAGCTGTGACTTTGGAATGTTTAGAATCCAGCCGTGCTGTTGTAGCACTTCCCGAGATGGTGCTACCCCTACCAACAACTGCTCTCTGGACCTCGCCTTTATCAGGAGATCGTCCAAGTACGGGATAATTAAAACTCCCTTCCTTCGAAGGAGTATCATCATTTCTGCCATTACCTTGGTAAAGACCCTCGGAGCCGTGGAGAGACCGAACGGCAACGTCTGGAATTGGTAATGACAATCTTGTACCACAAATCTGAGGTACTCCTGGTGAGGATGGTAAATGGGGACATGTAGGTAAGCATCCTTGATGTCCAGCGATACCATGTAATCCCCCTCGTCCAGGCTTGCAATAACCACCCTGAGCGATTCCATCTTGAACTTGAATTTTTTTATATACGTGTTCAAGGATTTCAAATTTAAAATGGGTCTCACCGAACCGTCCGGTTTCGGTACCACAAACATTGTGGAATAGTAACCCCTTCCTTGTTGAAGTAGGGGCACCTTTACTATCACTTGTTGTGAATACAGCTTTTGAATTGCCTGTAACACTGCCTCCCTGCCTGAGGGAGTGGTTGGCAAGGCAGATTTGAGGAAACGGCGGGGGGGGAGACGTCTCGAATTCCAGTTTGTACCCCTGAGATACTACTTGAAGGATCCAGGGATCCACCCGTGAGCGAGCCCACTGATTGCTGAAATTTTTGAGACGGGCCCCCACCGTACCTGGCTCCGCCTGTGGAGCCCCAGCGTCATGCTGTGGACTTAAAGGAAGCGGGGGAGGACTTTTGCTCCTGGGAACTGGCTGTATGCTGCAGCTAATATTGTGATGTATATTTTATATTGTACACCTTGGGGGTCATTCCGAGTTGTTCGCTCGTTATTTTTCTGTCGCAACGGAGCGATTAGTCGCTAATGCGCATGTGCAATGTCCGCAGTGCGACTGCGCCAAGTAAATTTGCTATGCAGTTAGGAATTTTACTCATGGCATTACGAGGGTTCTTCTTCGTTCTGGTGATCGTAATGTGATTGACAGGAAGTGGGTGTTTCTGGGCGGAAACTGGCCGTTTTATGGGTGTGTGTGAAAAAACGCTACCGTTTCCGGGAAAAACGCGGGAGTGGCTGGAGAAACGGAGGAGTGTCTGGGCGAACGCTGGGTGTGTTTGTGACGTCAAACCAGGAACGACAAGCACTGAACTGATCGCAGATGCCGAGTAAGTTTGGAGCTACTCAGAAACTGCTAAGAAGTGTCTATTCGCAATTCTGCTAATCTTTCGTTCGCAATTTTGATAAGCTAAGATTCACTCCCAGTAGGCGGCGGCTTAGCGTGTGCAAAGCTGCTAAAAGCAGCTTGCGAGCAAACAACTCGGAATGACCACCATTGATCACATTATGTATTTGTAAACAATATTTGCAGTTTTTCCAGCAGGAATTAACAGAAAAAAATACTTAGGACTACTAACTCGTGAGCAAGCCTCGTAAAGCTGCCCATGGGAGAAGCAGCTGGTCCTGAGATCTACAGCTGCAGCTCTGAGTATTTTTCAAGGTCTGTCGATATCCAGAAGATTGGTCAACATTTAAAAGATCAACAGTCAATAGGTCAACACCAAAACACTAAATGGTCGACGTGGTTAATAGGTTGACAGATTCAAATGGTTGACATGACAATGGTCAACAAAGCATTTGGTCGGCATGAGTTTTTTTAAATTTTTTCAACTTTTTCATACTTTACCATAGACGTGGACTATGATTGGAGAACGTAACCTGCGCTGAGCACAGCTATAGTGGAGCATGGCACCTTACCCTAAGCATGGTGAGTGAAGCGAGCTATGCGAGGGAACACGGTACACTAATAGGGTTTATACATGCTGCAAGGTAAAATTTGACACCATAAAACCTTAAAGACTCACGTTGACCTTTTCATGTCGCCGATTTCTGTGTCGACCTTTTGACCATGTTGACCTTTTGCATCTTGACCATTTGGTATCGACCTATTATACCATAACCCACATTGCACTCGCCGACTGTCAAGCGTCTGTTTTTTCCTTTATTGCTCCTCTTCCCTGATGTCACATAGAGATCATACATACCTCCGTCTCTTTCTAGGTCACTAAGCTATACAATAGTGAAAACTTGATTTAAATTCATCTACTAGTTTTTGTGTGATGCTGGAATACTTGACCATAGTCCTTGGAAGTTTCTTCCCTGTGTGACTGCTCCCCAGCCTCGAAGGCTGGCATCCGTGGTCACCAGGACCCAGTCCTGTATGCCGAATCTGCGGCCCTCTTGAAGATGAGCACTCTGCAGCCACCACAGCAGAGACACCCTTGTCCTCGGAGACAGGGTTATCAGACGATGCATCTGAAGATGCGATCCGGGCCACTTGTCCAACAGGTCCCACTGAAAGGTTCTTGCATGAAAACCTGCCGAATGGAATCGCTTCGTAGGAAGCTACCATTTTTCCCAGGATCCGCGTGCAGTGATGCACCGACACCTGTTTTGGTTTTAGGAGGCCTCTGACTAGAGATGACAGCTCCTTGGCCTTTTCCTCCGGGAGAAACACTTTTCTCTGTTCTGTGTCCAGAACCATCCCTAGGAACAGCAGGCGTGTCGTAGGGACCAGCTGTGACTTTGGAATGTTTAGAATCCAGCCGTGCTGTTGTAGCACTTCCCGAGATAGTGCTACCCCTACCAACAACTGCTCTCTGGACCTCGCCTTTATCAGGAGATCGTCCAAGTACGGGATAATTAAAACTCCCTTCCTTCAAAGGAGTATCATCATTTCCGCCATTACCTTGGTAAAGACCCTCGGAGCCGTGGAGAGACCGAACGGCAACATCTGGAATTGGTAATGACAATCTTGTACCACAAATCTGAGGTACTCCTGGTGAGGATGGTAAATGGGGACATGTAGGTAAGCATCCTTGATGTCCAGCGATACCATGTAATCCCCCTCGTCCAGGCTTGCAATAACCACCCTGAGCGATTCCATCTTGAACTTGAATTTTTTTATATACGTGTTCAAGGATTTCAAATTTAAAATGGGTCTCACCGAACCGTCCGGTTTCGGTACCACAAACATTGTGGAATAGTAACCCCTTCCTTGTTGAAGTAGGGGCACCTTTACTATCACTTGTTGTGAATACAGCTTTTGAATTGCCTGTAACACTGCCTCCCTGCCTGAGGGAGTGGTTGGCAAGGCAGATTTGAGGAAACGGCGGGGGGGGGAGACGTCTCGAATTCCAGTTTGTACCCCTGAGATACTACTTGAAGGATCCAGGGATCCACCCGTGAGCGAGCCCACTGATTGCTGAAATTTTTGAGACGGGCCCCCACCGTACCTGGCTCCGCCTGTGGATCCCCAGCGTCATGCTGTGGACTTAGAGGAAGCGGGGGAGGACTTTTGCTCCTGGGAACTGGCTGTATGCTGCAGCTAATATTGTGATGTATATTTTATATTGTACACCTTGGGGGTCATTCCGAGTTGTTTGCTCGTTATTTTTCTGTCGCAACGGAGCGATTAGTCGCTAATGCGCATGCGCAATGTCCGCAGTGCGACTGCGCCAAGTAAATTTGCTATGCTGTTAGGAATTTTACTCACGGCATTACGAGGGTTTTTCTTCGTTCTGGTGATCGTAATGTGATTGACAGGAAGTGGGTGTTTCTGGGCGGAAACTGGCCGTTTTATGGGTGTGTGTGAAAAAACGCTACCGTTTCCGGGAAAAACGCGGGAGTGGCTGGAGAAACGGAGGAGTGTCTGGGCGAACGCTGGGTGTGTTTGTGACGTCAAACCAGGAACGACAAGCACTGAACTGATCGCAGATGCCGAGTAAGTTTGGAGCTACTCAGAAACTGCTAAGAAGTGTCTATTCGCAATTCTGCTAATCTTTCGTTCGCAATTTTGATAAGCTAAGATTCACTCCCAGTAGGCGGCGGCTTAGCGTGTGCAAAGCTGCTAAAAGCAGCTTGCGAGCAAACAACTCGGAATGACCACCATTGATCACATTATGTATTTGTAAACAATATTTGCAGTTTTTCCAGCAGGAATTAACAGAAAAAAATACTTAGGACTACTAACTCGTGAGCAAGCCTCATAAAGCTGCCCATGGGAGAAGCAGCTGGTCCTGAGATCTACAGCTGCAGCTCTGAGTATTTTTCAAGGTCTGTCGATATCCAGAAGATTGGTCAACATTTAAAAGATCAACAGTCAATAGGTCAACACCAAAACACTAAATGGTCGACGTGGTTAATAGGTTGACAGATTCAAATGGTTGACATGACAATGGTCAACAAAGCATTTGGTCGGCATGAGTTTTTTTAAATTTTTTCAACTTTTTCATACTTTACCAAGATGTGGACTATGATTGGAGAACGTAACCTGCGCTGAGCACAGCTATAGTGGAGCATGGCACCTTACCCTAAGCATGGTGAGTGAAGCGAGCTATGCGAGGGAACACGGTACACTAATAGGGTTTATACATGCTGCAAGGTAAAATTTGACACCATAAAACCTTAAAGACTCACGTTGACCTTTTCATGTCGCCGATTTCTATGTCGACCTTTTGACCATGTTGACCTTTTGCATCTTGACCATTTGGTGTCGACCTATTATACCATAACCCACATTGCACTCGCCGACTGTCAAGCGTCTGTTTTTTCCTTTATTGTTCCTCTCCCTGATGTCACATAGAGATCATACATACCTCCGTCTCTTTCTAGGTCACTAAGCTATACAATAGTGAAAACTTGATTTAAATTAATCTACTAGTTTTTGTGTGATGCCAGAATACACACAGAGAAAAATTATTTTTTCAAATAAGTCCCTAGAAAGAATATTTCTAAAAAAAAAAAAAGATTTGCTATCTACAGACACAACACTTACAGTTTTATTATATGTATAGATATTAAGTAAATAACAAATTGACTACCCCACTAAAAAATTAATGATTAATAACGTATAATAATTGTAAATATGTTAGCAAATTATGTTAGTAAATATATATTCAATATGAATGTAGGATTAGAATACACCTATATATACGTAAGAACTAAAATAAAACATTTTACCATCCAAGGGTGAACGATAATGACAAAAGGTCATGGAAAGTTAATCATAAACATAAAGTAGATCAGCAAAAACTGTGACTATACCCAGATTTGGAAAACCCCAACTACTGTACAGCCCATAGGTGTCTCCTTATTGTGGAGGTTATACTGCATGTATTCAGTGAAATGTAAAATCCAGATATTGGGCTGGCTCTGAGTCAGACACAAGGTGGATGTACGTTATGTTAATGCGTGATTTCATGCAGCTAATGCGAGTCTGCGTCTGCGATTGCCAGGAAGTGTCCGCTTGTGGGAGGTTACATGGCGTTTTTGGGGAGTGGTTGGAAAAATGCAGGTGGATCATGGCGATTTTTCAAGGTGTGCATCTGTCGTCAGTTGCAATGGGTTGTGACTAAAAACATGGCGCCGGTGTGACTGCATACTAATTATAATTCTAAGTAGCCCTGGGTTATCCACAGTTGTCGATGGTACTTGATTTCTGTGTATGCATCGCAATTATGCAACTGCATACGCACATTTGCAAATGCATCGGTGGACGTCTTTTACCTTTCTGGGCGGCTCTTCACATGCGGTTTTTAGCAGAAGCAGGATTGATAAAATCACAATTTCTGTCTCAATAGCAATCCAAGCTGAATGAGGTCCAATGTAAGGCCTCCTAGTCCCTAACAGCATACCTCCCAACATCATTAGCAGGCAAACCAGGAAAAGGGGCGTGGCCTATGGCTTTGTGGGAGTGAAACTGACACAAAAAAAGGGGAATGACACAAAAAACGGGACTTCCCCGCGAAAATCGGGACAGTTGGAAGGTATGCCTAACAGGGTCCATTGAAACCTAACAAATGCTAGGAACTTACCCACTGGGTCAAAGGAGTGTGGTTCATTGGGTCGACCCTAACTAGGTTGACAGTCATTAGGTCGACCACTATTGGTCAACTGTGACTAGGTCGACACCTGAACTAGGTCGACGCGGCCATTAGGTCGACATGAAAAAGGTCGACATGAGGTTGTTGTTTTTAAAAAAAAAAGTGTTTTCTTTGTAAAGTGACCGGGAACCCCAATTAGTGCGCCGTGTCCCCTCGCTTGGTTCGTGATGCTTCATCGCTCCGCTACCGCTGTGCTCAGCACAGGCTACTATTCCCAATCATTGTCCACATGGATCGTAAAGTATGAAAATGTCCGAAAAATGAAAAAATTGTGGAAACTCATGTCGAGCTTTTCATGTGTCGACCTTTGCCATGTCGACAAACTGACCATGTCGACCTAAAGAACACATCGACCTAAAGCATGTCGACCTAAGTGTTGTCGACCTAAAGACCGTATACCAGTCACAGGCACTGGCGTGCGCAGCACATTTTATTAGGGGGTGCACCGTTGGAGGTGTGTGTCTAGCATCGCCTTTTGGGCGTGTCTAGCACCATCTATTGACGGTCAATGCATATAAAATATCCACCTTTGTAGCAATCCTAATAATGCAGATACATTGTCAGATGTTGTGGTGTGCACCAAACAAACACCCATGATGGCACTCACTGCAATTATACTGCTCCTCTTCAGCCTGGTCTGGCTCCCCCTCTCTTTCCCCTGCAATCTGCAGCAGCTTACTTACAAGTCAGTCACTCACTGACTCTGACAGTCGCAGACTAGTACTGCTGCTGCTGGAAAAACGAGTGACGTGTCAATGCTGCTGCCGGACGTCTGCCAGTATTGAATTTGTCTTCCTAAGAGGAACGCTGGCTGCATGCTGCTTCTCATCAGTGGCTGGCGTTGGCATAGCGTGCGAGCAGCATGATGTAATCACCTCACATCACGCTGTTTTTGTACATGGAGGTGGAGCTGGGAGTTTGAAAGCCGGTGGCAGTGGCACCCTTGATTAACCCAGGTGTCCGGTCAGTAAGGCAGTCCTGACAGGGTGCAGCGCAGAGGGGACAGTAATCGGCCTGCTCGGCGATCGCTGCATCAGGCATGTGAGATCGGGGTGCCAGACATTAGGGGGTGCCTGTGCGCACCAGGCACCCCCCCTGCGCACACCTATGGTCACAGGATTGCCCCCCCTGAGGATTGTGACTATAGCAGACTTGCTTTACAGGGAGTGCACCGTCCTCTAAACACAAATTAGCTGACAATTCCGGCCAGCAAATAACACCCAGATAGTAAAAGTACACATGAATCCATTATCAGTGCCGCACTCCTCTATGATGCCTGAATCTTGTCTTTCACACTAGTTTACAGTTGCTGAGTGCGGCTCTGACACAATGATGCCTTCTGCAGGGAACTCTGGAGGGCAGCAATACAAGCAATCAAAGCCAGACCTAATACAAGATGACATTTAGCAGCGTTCTCCCTCTTTCTTGTTGCTAGATTTACAAGATTGACAGATTTTTACAGTGTACATCAGAACCGGCAGCATTCACATTGCTGTTTTAATATAATTGTATTTCTGTCACTGAGGAGTGATTATAGCATAATAATATGACACTGAATCGATGCCAACAAATAAGTGTATGTGGGCGTTACATACGTGACTAATAATAAGGCACAGTTGCCGCTGGAGACGGCTGAAGTGCAAGTACATTAATGAACATTAATAAACTGAAAGAGAAGGCGATGTACACACAGAATCATAATGCAGAGTGCAGAGCAAGTGCGTCAGCTATGTGTAGCTTCCGTGTATTCGTTCTGCGAATGGTTCTGAGCAACCATGGGCAATGCACAGTTGTGCGCAAAGCGAACACATCTACACTCTGACGTAGTGTGCAGAGTTGTGCAAACGCCTTTTTTCAAAAGGATCTTTAGCACCACAATCTCCAACTCTGCGGAACATGGAATACAGTATTAATATTTAACACAATAGATGGTCTATAGTATAAACTGTATCAAACATATTTAATTAATGTAAATAACAGGTCAGGAAAAGGTTAAACTAAACATACGATAATAAAAACACAAACATAATAGAACCAATACTGCACTTTCTAAGCACACATTCTCGCACCACATGGTAAGGTTTTTGTCTCTCCTTCCTGGTAGCTATTCTCTGGTCCAGCGCACTGATTGAGGACTCAGAACCACACACATACAGCAAACTTGGTAGAAGAAGTTGCTACCACTGGGCATGTGCAGCAGCTCTGCTCTGTCCCTTAAACAGCATGATGTGGCGGCAGCTCTAGTAATCGTATTATATACCATTGCTATTGTGGTCATAATTTGAGTTACTTGCCAAAAGGAGGGGGTTTCCAGTCAACCGGACCCCCCTGTGTTTGCCTATGGATTGGGCTTGTGCCAGTGAGTCCTGATAGTAATGAAGGTTATGAAACCAAGCACATGGACAGAGGCTGTCTGGCTTTAGAAAATGGTACTAATGCCCATATGGTATGTACCAAGAAATGCATAGTTCTATGCATGCAATGCAGGATGTAGCAGCCCCATATGCATGGGCTTTCAACTCTCAGTAGTAATACTGATACTGTGACTTCAACAAACTGTACAGTGTGCTTATTGTGTGCTGGGCAGTAGAGAGCCTGGCTGGGCTCAGGTACTTTTCATGGGGTGTGGCCTAATCACAGAAGGTGTGGTCATGCGCCCTTGTGCTGGGTTAAGGAGAAGAGCTGCCGCTGCCAGGTAAGGGGAAGGGGGCCCCAATGGACTCTCACTGGGACCATCCATCAGACCTGGGCCCAGGTAATTTGTACCCTCTCCCCCTCTCTCTCTCTGCACAACTGATTGTGTGTGCCTGTGTGCCGCTCAAACTTGTTTCCTGGAAAAGTCCAGCCTCACCCATATCTAGAGGTTAAAGTGTGTGTGTGTGTGGGGGGGGGGATGAGGTGAAATTGAGTTACACCACCTGTAATGGTAGGGGAAACTAGTTCCATCTCCACCATTGCTCTGCACAGAAAAGCCTACCCCATCACTTATGGCAACCGATTATGCAGGCGGTGCTAGTGTTACTGATGAGCTGCAGCCATCTCCCCCTTCCTCAGGTCCTGGTGGCTCCATGGTCCTTCTCCATCTATAGCACATGCCTCCTGGAGCTCATACACAGTGTGTCTGTTGGACGGCATTCATCCCTCCTCAAGTCCCAGTGGCATCCTTTTCCGGCATGGCGTATGTGATGTCATGCTGTCACCGCTGCTGAAGTAAAGTAAGGCCATGAATAAGAGCAGGTTCTGTGCATCTTGTAGACAAGATGAGAGGAGGCTTGGGGGATAAGACAGGTGGCAGGTGGGGAAGGCAGCTGCTGGAGGGATGCAGGGCATGGAGCTGCTGGAGGGACAGACGTAGTGTGCTGCTGAATGACAGAAGCAGAGATGTGGATAAGTGTCACTACTGTGGTCATTCGGTGATAGGGGCACTACTATTGTGGGCATTCTGTATATAAGCAGCACCACTACAGTGGGCATTTTGTGTATAAGCGGCACTTCTGTGGGCATTATGTGTATAAGCGGCACTACTGTGGTCATTATGTGTAAAGGACACTACAACTGTGGGCATTACTTGTAAGGGGCACTACTACTGTATGAATTGTGTATAAGGGGCACTACTGTGGGAATTGTATATAAGGGGCACCTGTGTGTGGCATAACATGTATGAAGGGAACCATTGTACAGCCAACATGAATAATGGCACTACTGAGTGATGTAACCATAATAAGGGGCATTACTACGTGGTGTAATATTAATCAGGGGCACTACATGCAGTGTAATGTGAATAGGATTGTGCTACTGTGTGGTGTAATTTGAATTGGGGGTACTATTGTGTGACCACGCTGCTTCTTTGTGAGATCAATGTCCCTTTATAAAGTGTGGGAAGTAGGGCAATAATTTACAGTTTGCAGGGGGGTGCCGAAAACTCTAACACTGGCCCTGGCTCTACTTAATGTGAGGGGGAAGGGGGGGATAGGTGGCGGGGTAAATGAGTTCCACCACCTCTACAGGACCACTTTAATCACTGCCCATGTCCCTGGTCTCACTGAGGCCAAATCGGTTCAAGTTCAAATCTTGTAGTGTGCTATAGTGTGTGCTGCTGATCCTAATTTCAGTTCTCATCGCTTCCACTCCGGTTCCAGCAAGCCAGTTTCCAAGCTGACTCCAGTTCCATTTCTCACTGGTTCCAGTCTGGTTCGAGCAAGCCAGTTTCCTGGCTGACTCCAGTTCCAGTTCTCACCTGTTCCAGTCTGGTTCAAGCAAATCAATTTCCAAGTTGACTTTTGTCCCATTATATTTTCTTTAAGAAAGTTTTAATGAATTATATTCCACTCTTTGTCCTAAGATCCTCATGCATAAGACTTACCTACACCCACTGAGATTCCTGCAAAGTACATACCCTACAGAACCACTAACATATTCTAACTTGAGTTCACAAAATACCAGTTCTGACACTTTCATTCCATGATTTTTTTGAAGCTTAAGCGTTTTTTCCCGTTCTATAGTGAAATTTTGTCTTACTGTATCACTATACAAATACGGGGATACCATTTGAGAATATTCTATTAATCTAGTGATTTACCAACAAGATGTTGTTGCCTTTTACAGGAGAAACCCAGGAGAATACCATAATATACAGTATTCCTTCTGAAGCAATGGTATTACCCGATCAATGTGGTGTAGTCCCATAGGTATCTCAAAAGGTTCAGAGATCAAATTTGAAGTAGGGAAAGAGATTCCGGTCCAAGAATATGCTTTGGCTGGAGGAAAATCAGTGGTAGCAGGTGATTCCAAATAATGCCAGAAAGGATGGTGAGGAGATGATGGGTTTCTGATCCATACAAGCAAGATCAACGCGTTTCGCTGGTAAGGTAACTGCCAGCTTCCTCAGGAGCATGTTTCCAGTGTCACTGGGCTCTGCTTATAAACCATCTTAATGGTGGCTTAATCCCAAGCACCTGTTGTGCTCATCTAATCATCTTAGAAACAGTCCACAAAACATTATTTTTTATGTATAGAAGGCATCACTACTGTGTCACATTCATAATAAACATATTATATAATAAAAAGAGGCATATCGATACATTAATAGTAGTAGAATAAAGCATTTATTTCATTTGTACTCCGATCATGTGACTTGATCCCAATCACGTGACTACAGTATAAGGGATCTATCAGTATTAAGGCCATAATCAGCCTGAGGCTCCCGGAATGCAGTGCTGCATTCCATGCCAGTGTGGAGGGCCTTGCCCCCCGTCAGGTGACCTGTGGAGAGGCACTGCATTCCACATCTCCGATGGAGACCAGCGCACCATCCACAGCTGTGCTATGGCGCCGCGTTCCACAGTTGCGTGGAGTGCCGCGTCCTGGGACTGATTATATACACAAATTGTAAATAACTATATATAAATAGGATTTGTTATATCCTGCATAAGCGGAAGTACAATTTAAAATTGGAATAAGTTAAAAAAGCAAGTTTTATGCATATGTGCATACATATTTTCTAAAACATTATAGGTATATTTATGTTTAAGGTTCTATTGGTCTGAAAAATGCACCATGTAGATACACACAAACACACACACGTGCATAACATGCATATATGCATGCGTACAGGTACACACAGGCCCCCCCGGCACCCCTTGTCACGAACAGTCTATTGACTTCAGGTTCTTCTGAATAGATGGATAGGGCATAATAGTCCTCAAGAGGACAGATGGAGAGGTGCTCACGCGACTGCTAAAAGGAGACCTAAGAGAAATGATTGGTAAACTAAAGTGTAGATGTATATAAAGAATTTAGACTCACAGTTCATGAAATTCAATTGGTAAGTATCATTAGACCTTGGTATTATTAGAGCCGTAGTTTTTCTAGGTATATGTGTACATGTGGTGCATCTAGATTTTTCACATTTAAAGCTTCCAGGCGGTTTTGTTGGTAACGAGTCACATCCTACTGATGGTTCGTTTTTCTCTTTGATGTCTAAATAACTAGGTGCCAGTATAGATTTGAGAGATCTATTATTTTTATAAACTACATGTGGTTGTGAGGGTAGGATTTCACTAAGAATGCGGTCTTGTTTTAGCACTCACTGTGGGCAGGGCCGGATTAACAATGGGGCGGATGGAGCTGCAGCTCCAGGCCCCCTCATGAAAATAGGCCCACACCACCAAGGAGGATCCGCTGGAGACAGGAAAAAATGTTTTCCTGTCACCGCCAGCGGCCGTCCGAGGCTCTGCCCGTTCAAAGCCCACCTCCAATAAGCTCCTACATACCCTACTCGGTGGCCGAACATACATTCAAAGGGCAGCGCAGCGGAAGGCTTCACAAGCCCTCCCTGCGCCGCATACTAGTGTGCCTTTGCCCGCTCTCTGCACGGCGCGCCAGGTGACGTCACATAGGCTCCACTGTGCAGTGATCTGCATGGGTGATGCTGAAGACCATGGGGAGGACTGAGGACAGGAGCCGCCACACACTGGATGCCCCTGACTGCCGGAGTGCTGTTTGTTGCTTTACCGCTGGCAGCACCAGACCTTCCTGGCTGTCAGCGCTTTTCAGGGGAGAGAGAAGACATAAGAATGTAAGTGACCTTCAGGGCTGAGAGACCATACTAAACGCATAAAGGGGGACTGGGGAAACGCCATAGAAGATGCAGTGGCATGGGAGAACACACAGTACTAATGGACACAAGGGGGGGGGGGGGGGCGCCTATAATGGTCACAGGGGGGACGGGGACATAATAGTAGACAGAGCAGAGGGAGCATAATAATGAGCACAGAGTGGAGAGAAATAGTAGTAGCCAGAGGGGGCATTATAATGGGCACAGAGGGGGAGACATAATAATAGACATGGGGGGGGGGGGGGGTTAATAATGGGCACAGAGAGGGGCCATAATAATGGGCACAGAAAGGGGCATAAAAATGGGCACAGAAAGGGGCATAAAAATGGACATAGAGGGGGCATAGTAATGGGCACAGAGGGCTAAAAATAGGCACAGAAGGGGTGGGTGGGGCATAATAATAGATGGGGGGTGCAATGCAGAAATTAATAGCAACAAGTTATTGCTCACTAGTAGCATCTATTCCTGGTAGTATAGAATATCCATATCTCAAAATATAAAATTGTCTTATAATGACAGGTAGACTGCGGCTAGTCAGTGAGCCTGTTGTTTGACTGGCCCTACACAAAATACAATGAAAAGGGTAAAAAACTCTGCAAAATATTGTTGATATATATCTGCTTAATGATAAAATTGATAGGAGACTTCTGTTTATATAAATAAAACAATATCTATTGTCCGACCTGAACACACATAAGACTAAAAGTGGGTACACACTTAGCAATTTAGTGAACTATGGGGTCATTCCAACCCGATCGCTCACTGCAATTGTTTGCAGCGCAGCGTTCGGGTCGGAACTGCGCATGCGCCCGCGCCACAGTGCGCTGGCGCATGCCGGACGGCCAAAGGCTGTTGTTCCCTAGAGATCGCCTCTGCCTGATTGACAGGCAGAGGCAGTCGCTGGGCAGGAGGGGGCGGCATGGTGGCGTGGGGGGTGGGCCGCAGCAGCTGCGTGACATCATACACAGCCACTGTGACCAGGGGCAGTGACGAGCAACTACAGGTCAGCCGCAGGAGCTGCGCTGGCTGGGAGTTACTCAACAAGTACAAAAACATCGCCGCTGTGCGCTGCTTTTGTACTTGTGCGGGGGGAGGGGGGACAGACATGCACGGCGGACTAGCCCTGTGCTGGTTACCACCCCCCATGCATGTCTGGGAACTTGATCGTAGCTGTGCTAAATTTAGCACAGCTACGATCAACTCGGAATGACCCCCAATATCGCTTATTTTTCCCCTCCTGAGTGACAAGCGAGGGTATTTGTGTGTCTGTTGTGTGGTCAGGGCATGATGGTGAGTGAGGGTATTTGTGTGTCTGTTGTGTGGTCTGGGCATGATGGTGAGTGAGGGTATTTGTGTGTCTGTTGTGTGGTCAGGGCATGATGGTGAGTGAGGGTATTTGTGTGTCTGTTGTGTGGTCAGGGCATGATGGTGAGTGAGGGTATTTGTGTGTCTGTTGTGTGGTCAGGGCATGATGGTGAGTGAGGGTATTTGTGTGTCTGTTGTGTGGTCAGGGCATGATGGTGAGTGAGGGTATTTGTGTGTCTGTTGTGTGGTCAGGGCATGATGGTGAGTATGGGGTATTTCAGTTTGTCAGTTACAAGGTCAGGGAGTGGTAGTTAGAGGAATTACAGATAGTTAAATATGGGGTTGGGAAGTGGTGGTGAGTGAGGGTATTTCAGTGTCTGTGGTATGGGATCATGTAGTGGTGATGAATGAGGGGTATTTTACCGTTTGAGGGATAGTATCTGTGACTAGTAGTAGATAATAGGTTCTGTATACAGGACTGATGCTCAACAAGGATTTAAGTGGGTGGTGGGTAAAGGTAGTGTAGCACAATCAGCAATACTTACCTCTGTGCCTGCACAAAGGTGGTGCGATTTGTGCCTATCACCATAGGTAACTACATTCAGCCTACCAAAATATGTTTGGGGGGGGCATATCTATCTATGTAATGTATATATGTGTGTGTGTGTGTATATACACACACACACACACACACACACACACACACACACACACACACACACACACACACACACACACATCGAGGGGAGGGACATTGAGGTGGCTGAAAGTGGGGCAGATGCATTAACCTGGAGAAGGCATAAGGAAGTGATAAACCAGTGATAAGTGCAAGGTGATAAAGAGGCACCAGCCAATCAGCTCCAATATGTAAATTAACAGTTAGGATCTTGCTGGCTGGTGCCTTTATCACCTTGCACTTATCACTGGTTTATCAATGCCTTATGCCTTCTTCAGGTTAATACATCTGCCCCAGTAGGTGGTAGCTATGGTCATCATAGTGCTTGCTACACCCCCTGTACAGATCATTCCCCAAAGCACTGGTCACGCCCTCCACATCATAAACCAAAACCACATGAAGCTGGTCACACCCCTTATGACGGCACGCAATAGGCCCTTCATAAATTTAAGCTCCAGGCCCATGTGGACGTTAATCTGGCACTGACTGTGGGGATGGTGTTCTTGGGGTGATGGGATGTGTTGGGTTTGCGCCAGACATAGCGTTTTGCCTTGGTGGACGAAAAGTTCAATTTTAATCTCATCTGACCAGAGCACCTTCCTCCATACATTTGGAGAGTTGTCCACATGCCTTTTGGCAAACTCAAAACGTGCCTTCTTATTTTTAACACTAAGTAATGCTTTTTTTCTGGCTACCCTTCCATAAAGCTCAGCTCTATGGAGTGTACGACTTATTGTGGTCACATGCGCAGATACACCAGTCTCTGCTGTGGAACTCTGCAGCTCCTTCAGGGTTACCTTTGGTCTCTGTGCTGCCTCTCTGATTAATGCGCTCCTTGCCCAGTCTGTGAGTTTTGGTGGCCGGCCCTCTCTTGGCAGGTTTGTTGTGGTACCATGAAGAAAGAAAAATATATACAGCGCTGCTTGACACAGTATGGTCTATGAATAAATATATTTAATATATAAAAAAAAAAATCCTTATAATTAAAATTACAAACACTTTAGTACAATTAAAAACTTAATGTGTCTCATAAATGACTACAGGTGGACTTGAGGATCTGTTAATGCCGACATTCAAACAAATTAGACAAACACCAGTACAAGCACAGTCATAATGATGGACCAGATGTATGTTAATTCATCCAATTGGATGTATTTACCAAGTCTGTGTTCCGTTTAGAAAGGATCCCGTTAGATGTAAGTCCATGTGGCAACGGTATTATGGTTGGGGTCCTGGTTCACAGTTCGCTTGGAACTCCGTGTTCCGTTAAGTGGATCCTCTATAGATGTTGTAGGCAATGGCAATGCCAGTAGGGGTCCTGGTTCACGGAGATAAAGATGGAAGCAGAGGTCCTGACTGCAAGTAGTGGTGTATTGGAGGTACTGGTCAGCATGTGTCCACACAGGTCTTTGCCTAACGCGTTTCGCTGCTCCAGGCAGCTTTGTCAAAGGTTGTGGTACCATGTTCTTTCCATTTGAAGATGATGGATTTGATGGTGCTCCGGGGGATCATCAAAGATTTGGATAATTTTTTTATAATCCAACCCTGACTTTTACTTCTCAACAACTTTGTCCCTGACTTGTTTGGAGAGCTCCTTGGTCTTTATGGTGTGATGCCTCTTGCTTAGTGGTGTTACAGCCTCTTGGGCCTTTCAGAAAAGGTGTGTTTATTAGAGATGAGCGAGTTCGGTTCCTCGGAATCCGAACCCCCCCGAACTTCAGCCTTTTTACACGGGTCCGAGGCAGACTCGGATCTTCCCGCCTTGCTCGGCTAACCCGAGCGCGCCCGAACGTCATCATCCCGCTGTCGGATTCTCGCGAGGCTCGTATTCTATCGCGAGACTCGGATTCTATATAAGGAGCCGCGCGTCGCCGCCATTTTCACACGTGCATTGAGATTGATAGGGAGAGGACGTGGCTGGCGTCCTCTCCGTTTATAGTTACTGTTAGTAGTTAGTTGATCTGATTGCTGCTTAGCTTATTGTGGGGAGGATTGGGGAGAGCTGTTAGGAGGAGTACAGTCAGTGCAGAGTTTTGCTAGTTTTTTTTAATCCGTTCTCTGCCTGAAAAAAACGCTCCATACCATATCTGTGCTCAGCCTCAGTGTGCTGCATGATATATCTATGCATATCTATGTATATCTGACTGTGCTGAGTGCTCACTGCTCACACAGCTGAATTGTGGGGGAGACTGGGGTGCAGTTATAGCAGGAGTACAGTGCACACTTTTGCTGCCAGTGTGACTGACCAGTGACCACCAGTATATTGTCTGCCTGAAAAAGTTAAACACTCCTGTGGTGTTTTTTTTTTTATTCTATAAACGCATTCTGCTGACAGTGTCCAGCAGGTCCGTCATTCATTATATTATATAAATATTTACCTGCAGTAGTGTTATATTTTTTTTGTTCATCTCTATCATCTTTATCATCTCTATATTAGCAGACGCAGTACGGTAGTCCACGGCTGTGGCTACCTCTGTGTCGTCAGTGCTCGTCCATAATTGTATACCTACCTGTGGTGGGTTTTTTTTCTATCTTCTTCATACTAGTAGTTTAGGAGTCTGCTGACAGTGTCCAGCAGGTCCGTCATTATATTATATATATACCTGCAGTAGTGATATATATATATTTTTGATATCATTATCATCTCTATACTAGCAGACGCAGTACGGTAGTCCACGGCTGTAGCTACCTCTGTGTCGTCAGTGCTCGTCCATAATTGTATACCTACCTGTGGTGGGGTTTTTTTTTCTATCTTCTTCATACTAGTAGTTTAGGAGTCTGCTGACAGTGTCCAGCAGGTCCGTCATTATATTATATATATACCTGCAGTAGTGATATATATATATTTTTTATATCATTATCATCTCTATACTAGCAGACGCAGTACGGTAGT
The DNA here is from genome assembly GCF_028390025.1 of Pseudophryne corroboree. Lineage (NCBI taxonomy): Eukaryota > Metazoa > Chordata > Amphibia > Anura > Myobatrachidae > Pseudophryne > Pseudophryne corroboree. The sequence goes on from NC_086447.1 coordinate 112,173,725, forward strand.
CCACGGCTGTAGCTACCTCTGTGTCGTCAGTGCTCGTCCATAATTGTATACCTACCTGTGGTGGGTTTTTTTTTTCTATCTTCTTCATACTAGTAGTTTAGGAGTCTGCTGACAGTGTCCAGCAGGTCCGTCATTATATTATATATATACCTGCAGTAGTGATATATATATTTTTTTTATATCATTATCATCTCTATACTAGCAGACGCAGTACGGTAGTCCACGGCTGTAGCTACCTCTGTGTCGTCAGTGCTCGTCCATAATTGTATACCTACCTGTGGTGGGGTTTTTTTTTCTATCTTCTTCATACTAGTAGTTTAGGAGTCTGCTGACAGTGTCCAGAAGGTCCGTCATTATATTATATATACCTGCAGTAGTGATATATATATATTTTTTATATCATTTTCATCTCTATACTAGCAGACGCAGTACGGAGTTTAGGAGTCTGCTGACAGTGTCCAGCAGGTCCGTCATTATATTATATATACCTGCAGTAGTGATATATATATATTTTTTATATCATTATCATCTCTATACTAGCAGACGCAGTACGGTAGTCCACGGCTGTAGCTACCTCTGTGTCGTCAGTGCTCGTCCATAATTGTATACCTACCTGTGGTGGGGTTTTTTTTTCTATCTTCTTCATACTAGTAGTTTAGGAGTCTGCTGACAGTGTCCAGCAGGTCCGTCATTATATTATATATATACCTGCAGTAGTGATATATATATATTTTTTATATAATTATCATCTCTATACTAGCAGACGCAGTACGGTAGTCCACGGCTGTAGCTACCTCTGTGTCGTCAGTGCTCGTCCATAATTGTATACCTACCTGTGGTGGGGTTTTTTTTTCTATCTTCTTCATACTAGTAGTTTAGGAGTCTGCTGACAGTGTCCAGCAGGTCCGTCATTATATTATATAAATACCTGCAGTAGTGATATATATATATTTTTTATATCATTATCATCTCTATACTAGCAGACGCAGTACGGTAGTCCACGGCTGTAGCTACCTCTGTGTCGTCAGTGCTCGTCCATAATTGTATACCTACCTGTGGTGGGTTTTTTTTTTCCTATCTTCTTCATTCTTCATACTAGTAGTTTAGGAGTCTGCTGACAGTGTCCAGCAGGTCCGTCATTATATTATATATATACCTGCAGTAGTGATATATATATATTTTTTATATCATTATCATCTCTATACTAGAAGACGCAGTACGGTAGTCCACGGCTGTAGCTACCTCTGTGTCGTCAGTGCTCGTCCATAATTGTATACCTACCTGTGGTGGTTTTTTTTTTCTATCTTCTTCATACTAGTAGTTTAGGAGTCTGCTGACAGTGTCCAGCAGGTCCGTCATTATATTATATATATACCTGCAGTAGTGATATATATATATATATTTTTTATATCATTATCATCTCTATACTAGCAGAAGCAGTACGGTAGTCCACGGCTGTAGCTACCTCTGTGTCGTCAGTCACTCGTCATCCATAAGTATACTAGTATCCATCCATCTCCATTGTTTACCTGAGGTGCCTTTTAGTTGTGCCTATTAAAATATGGAGAACAAAAATGTTGAGGTTCCAAAAATAGGGAAAGATCAAGATCCACTTCCACCTCGTGCTGAAGCTGCTGCCACTAGTCATGGCCGAGACGATGAAATTCCATCAACGTCGTCTGCCAAGGCCGATGCCCAATGTCATAGTACAGAGCATGTAAAATCCAATACACAAAAGATCAGTAAAAAAAGGACTCAAAAATCTAAATTCAAATCGTCGGAGGAGAAGCGTAAACTTGCCAATATGCCATTTACCACACGGAGTGGCAAGGAACGGCTGAGGCCCTGGCCTATGTTCATGGCTAGTGGTTCAGCTTCACATGAGGATGGAAGCACTCAGCCTCTCGCTAGAAAAATGAAAAGACTTAAGCTGGCAAAAGCACAGCAAAGAACTGTGCGTTCTTCGAAATCACAAATCCACAAGGAGAGTCCAATTGTGTCGGTTGCGATGCCTGACCTTCCCAACACTGGACGTGAAGAGCATGCGCCTTCCACCATTTGCACGCCCCCTGCAAGTGCTGGAAGGAGCACCCGCAGTCCAGTTCCTGATAGTCAGATTGAAGATGTCAGTGTTGAAGTACACCAGGATGAGGAGGATATGGGTGTTGCTGGCGCTGGGGAGGAAATTGACAAGGAGGATTCTGATGGTGAGGTGGTTTGTTTAAGTCAGGCACCCGGGGAGACACCTGTTGTCTGTGGGAGGAATATGGCCATTGACATGCCTGGTGAAAATACCAAAAAAATCAGCTCTTCGGTGTGGAAGTATTTCAACAGAAATGTGGACAACATTTGTCAAGCCGTGTGTTGCCTTTGTCAAGCTCTAATAAGTAGGGGTAAGGACGTTAACCACCTCGGAACATCCTCCCTTATACGTCACCTGCAGCGCATTCATCATAAGTCAGTGACAAGTTCAAAAACTTTGGGCGACAGCGGAAGCAGTCCACTGACCAGTAAATCCCTTCCTCTTGTAACCAAGCTCACGCAAACCACCCCACCAACTCCCTCAGTGTCAATTTCCTCCTTCCCCAGGAATGCCAATAGTCCTGCAGGCCATGTCACTGGCAATTCTGACGAGTCCTCTCCTGCCTGGGATTCCTCCGATGCATCCTTGCGTGTAACGCCTACTGCTGCTGGCACTGCTGTTGTTGCTGCTGGTAGTCGATGGTCATTCCAGAGGGGAAGTCGTAAGACGACTTTTACTACTTCCACCAAGCAATTGACTGTCCAACAGTCCTTTGCGAGGAAGATGAAATATCACAGCAGTCATCCTGCTGCAAAGCGGATAACTGAGGCCTTGGCATCCTGGGCGGTGAGAAACGTGGTTCCGGTATCCATCATTACTGCAGAGCCAACTATAGACTTGATTGAGGTACTGTGTCCCCGGTATCAAATACCATCTAGGTTCCATTTCTCTAGGCAGGCGATACCGAAAATGTACACAGACCTCAGAAAAAGACTCACCAGTGTCCTAAAAAATGCAGTTGTGCCCAATGTCCACTTAACCACGGACATGTGGACAAGTGGAGCAGGGCAGACTCAGGACTATATGACTGTGACAGCCCACTGGGTAGATGTATTGACTCCCGCCGCAAGAACAGCAGCGGCGGCACCAGTAGCAGCATCTCGCAAACGCCAACTCGTTCCTAGGCAGGCTACGCTTTGTATCACCGCTTTCCAGAATACGCACACAGCTAAAAACCTCTTACGGCAACTGAGGAAGATCATCGCAGAATGGCTTACCCCAATTGGACTCTCCTGTGGATTTGTGGCATCGGACAACGCCAGCAATATTGTGTGTGCATTAAATATGGGCAAATTCCAGCACGTCCCATGTTTTGCACATACCTTGAATTTGGTGGTGCAGAATTATTTAAAAAACGAGAGGGGCGTGCAAGAGATGCTGTCGGTGGCCAGAAGAATTGCGGGACACTTTCGGCGTACAGGCACCACGTACAGAAGACTGGAGCAACACCAAAAACGCCTGAACCTGCCCTGCCATCATCTGAAGCAAGAAGTGGTAACGAGGTGGAATTCAACCCTCTATATGCTTCAGAGGTTGGAGGAGCAGCAAAAGGCCATTCAAGCCTATACAACTGAGCACGATATAGGAGGTGGAATGCACCTGTCTCAAGCGCAGTGGAGAATGATTTCAACGTTGTGCAAGGTTCTGCAACCTTTTGAACTTGCCTCACGTGAAGTCAGTTCAGACACTGCCAGCCTGAGTCAGGTCATTCCCCTCATCAGGCTTTTGCAGAAGAAGCTGGAGACATTGAAGGAGGAGCTAACACAGAGCGATTCCGCTAGGCATGTGGGACTTGTGGATGGAGCCCTTAATTCGCTTAACAAGGATTCACGGGTGGTCAATCTGTTGAAATCAGAGCACTACATTTTGGCCACCGTGCTCGATCCTAGATTTAAAACCTACCTTGGATCTCTCTTTCCGGCAGACACAAGTCTGCAGGGGTTCAAAGAACTGCTGGTGAGAAAATTGTCAAGTCAAGCGGAACGCGACCTGTCAACATCTCCTCCTTCACATTCTCCCGCAACTGGGGGTGCGAGGAAAAGGTTCAGAATTCCGAGCCCACCCGCTGGCGGTGATGCAGGGCAGTCTGGAGCGACTGCTGATGCTGACATTTGGTCCGGACTGAAGGACCTGCCAACGATTACGGACATGTCGTCTACTGTCACTGCATATGATTCTCTCCCCATTGAAAGAATGGTGGAGGATTATATGAGTGACCGCATCCAAGTAGGCACGTCAGACAGTCCGTACGTATACTGGCAGGAAAAAGAGGCAATTTGGAGGCCCTTGCACAAACTGGCTTTATTCTACCTAAGTTGCCCTCCCACAAATGTGTACTACGAAAGAGTGTTTAGTGCCGCCGCTCACCTTGTCAGCAATCGGCGTACGAGGTTACTTCCAGAAAATGTGGAGAAGATGATGTTCATTAAAATGAATTATAATCAATTCCTCCATGGAGACATTCACCAGCAGCAATTGCCTCCACAAAGTACACAGGGAGCTGTGATGGTGGATTCCAGTTGGGACGAATTGATAATCTGTGAGGAGGGCGATGTACACGGTGATGAATCGGAGGATGATGATGAGGTGGACATCTTGCCTCTGTAGAGCCAGTTTGTGCAAGGAGAGATTAATTGCTTCTTTTTTGGTGGGGGTCCAAACCAACCCGTCATATCAGTCACAGTCGTGTGGCAGACCCTGTCACTGAAATGATGGGTTGGTTAAAGTGTGCATGTCCTGTTTATACAACATAAGGGTGGGTGGGAGGGCCCAAGGACAATTCCATCTTGCACCTCTTTTTTCTTTCATTTTTCTTTGCGTCATGTGCTGTTTGGGGAGTGTTTTTTGGAAGGGCCATCCTGCGTGACACTGCAGTGCCACTCCTAGATGGGCCAGGTGTTTGTGTCGGCCACTTGGGTCGCTGAGCTTAGTCACACAGCTACCTCATTGCGCCTCTTTTTTTCTTTGCGTCATGTGCTGTTTGTGGAGTGTTTTTTGGAAGGGCCATCCTGCGTGACACTGCAGTGCCACTCCTAGATGGGCCAGGTGTTTGTGTCGGCCACTTGGGTCGCTGAGCTTAGTCATCCAGCGACCTCGGTGCAAATTTTAGGACTAAAAATAATATTGTGAGGTGTGAGGTGTTCAGAATAGACTGAAAATGAGTGGAAATTATGGTTATTGAGGTTAATAATACTTTGGGATCAAAATGACCCCCAAATTCTATGATTTAAGCTGTTTTTTAGGGTTTTTTGAAAAAAACACCCGAATCCAAAACACACCCGAATCCGACAAAAAAAATTCGGTGAGGTTTTGCCAAAACGCGTTCGAACCCAAAACACGGCCACGGAACCGAACCCAAAACCAAAACACAAAACCCGAAAAATTTCCGGTGCACATCTCTAGTGTTTTTACTGACAGATCATGTGCCACTTAGATTGCACACAGGTGGACTTCATTTCACTAATTATGTGACTTCTGAAGGTATAGATGGGTCCTCTGTTATCTTGGCTGTTTCTGCGCCTAGACGGAGGTTTAGTCACGCCTAGGTGATAGCTTAAGTTGCTGAGTTTAATCATGGACAGGCGCGTTGAGGCACGACTACATACTCAGCATGCAATACACATCTCCACCACTGGGTGGCTAATGCTCCACTAATCCAGTACTTTAGAGCGAATAGGGGCGGATTGATCTACAAGCTCTTGCAAACGGTCAGTGACGAATGTACGTACTGCATACTGTACACACAGACCAATGGTCAGATGGAGAGATGTACACACAGACCAATAGTCAGATGGAGAGAGTAAAGAGAAAAAAAGTTAATAGAGACGTAAATGAACGTGTTAAAACACTTGTCCTTTGCCGTGTTAGTGTATACAGACTCAGACGCAATAAGCAATACTGTAGTTTATATAGACGCAAATCATGATATACTGTAGAACGTGTTACAAACTACAGTATGGTCCATTAACAATAAGGATACAGTATGATGAAGTGTCCAATATGAGCGTCCAAGTCCCCTACACAAAAACCAATGGGAAGGGCTCACTGCTTACAGTACATTTACACATGAGCTTGTGCAGTTGTTATTAGGCGACGTGTCTGAGTGGTGAAGTGTGCCGCTTCCCATACTTAGAGTCCCAGGTTCGATTCCCAAAGTGCGAATGCATGTTAATTTTTTCCAGACACTTTATTAATTTTTTAATTTTTGTATCTATTGTACTGTATTATACTTTCACATTCAATAGAAGTGTGCACACAAGTTTTACATAAAGCAGGGCAAAGCTGCAGGAGTGTCACAATACTGTAGCTAAAATACACAGGGGCGATAGGGATAGGCGAGCTCTATGCACATTACGATACACCGGACTTGATCGCATAGCAAGTTGACAAAATGGCTGCTGCCCGTGATAATTTATTTTTTTCTTTGTAATCCATTGTAATACATTCAATGGAAGGGTGCACACAGGTTTCATATAAATCAGGGTAAATATGCAGGAGCGTCTGATTCCGCTATCTAAAATACACAGTGGTAATGAGCACCCGTAGACATACCAGTAAATATAAATGAGTGTATCCTGATGTTCACGCAACACAGTACTGTAGATCATTGGCTATAGAGAATCTGTGTTGTATTTTATGAGAAGAGATCACTGCTACTGTACCATTTACACACTTATCAAAGCGACTGCAGTTCTCTATCTGATTTTCATATACAGTATAATGTAGTATTGTGTTGTACATTTATTGTAACCTGACCTTCCTCCCTGTCTACTGTATGAACTGTGTAGGCTCCGAGGGGGGAAGGGGTAAGTGGGATGGGGGTAGGGGGAGGTGGTGGTAAATACCGTGTTTTGCGAAATTAGCATCTGAGTCCCCTAACGGCATAAACGAAAACCAATGGGAAGGAATCGCTGCTTGCAGTACTTTTACACATGAACTTGTATATCTTCCATGCAGCAACGTGGGCAAGCAGTGAAGGCTTTTGCCTCCCACACTGAGAGTCCTGGGGTTCGATTCCCAAAGTGCTAATGTATTTTTTTCCCCTGAAACTCACTTTAATAATTTTTCTCTTACGTCCTAGAGGATGCTGGGGACTCCGTAAGGACCATAGGGAATAGACTGGCTCCACAGGAGACATGGGCACTAAAAAGAACTTTAGCTATGGGTGTGCACTGGCCCCTCCCTCTATGCCCCTCCTTCAGACCTCAGTTTGATACTGTGCCCAGAGGAGACTGGGTGCACTACAGGGAGCTCTCCTGAGCTTCCTGAAAGTAAGAATTTTGTTAGGTTTTTTATTTTCAGGGAGCGCTGCTGGCAACAGGCTCCCTGCATCGTGGGACTGAGGAGAGAGAAGCAGACCTACTTAAATGCTAGGCTCTGCTTCTTAGGCTACTGGACACCATTAGCTCCAGAGGGAGTCGGAACGCAGGTCTCCCCTCGCCGTTCGTCCCGGAGCCGCGCCGCCGTCCTCCTCACAGAGCCGGAAGATAGAAGCCGGGTGAGTATAAGAAGATAAAAGACTTCAGAGGTGGCAGAAGACTTCATATCTTCACTGAGGTAATGCGCAGCGGTAACGCTGTGCGCCATTGCTCCCACACACAACACACAAGGCAGGCACTGATGGGTGCAGGGCGCAGGGGGCGCGCCCTGGGCAGCAATTTTAAACCTCTAGGACTGGCCAGACATTATATATAGGCTCTGAGGGCTGTATATAGAAAACCCCCGCCAGTTTTTAAAGAAATCGAGCGGGACTGAAGCCCGCCGCTGAGGGGGCGGAGCTTGATCCCTCAGCACTAACCAGCGCCATTTTCTCCACAGCACACCACTGAGAAGCTGGCTCCCCGGACTCTCCCCTGCTGAACATGGTGACAGAGGGCTTTAAAGAAGGGGGGGGGGCACATAATTTGGCGCAGTTGATATATATATATAATAAAAAGCGCTCTATATATCTGGGATTTTTTTTCCAGGGTCATTGGCGCTGGGTGTGTGCTGGCATACTCTCTCTCTGTCTCTCCAAAGGGCCTTGTTGGGGAACTGTCTCCAGATTTCCCTGAGTGTGTGGGGTGTCGGTACACGTGTGTCGGCATGTCTGAAGCGGAAGGCTCTTCTACGGAGGAGGTGGAGCAAATGAGTGTGGTGTCTCCGTCGGCAACGCCGACACCTGACTGGTTGGATATGTGGAATGTTTTAAATGCAAATGTGAATTTATTACACAAAAGGCTGGACAAAGCGGAGTCCAGGGAATGTACAGGGAGTCAAGCCCTGACTTTCACTATGTCGCAGGGACCGTCTGGGTCTCAAAAGCGCCCACTATCCCAAGTAGTAGACACTGATACCGACACAGATTCTGACTCCAGTGTCGACTACGATGATGCGAAGTTGTAGCCAAGGTTGGCAAAAAGTATTAATTATATGATTATTGCAATAAAAGACGTGTTGCATATAACAGATGACCCCTCTGTACCTGACACGAGGGTCCACATGTTTAAAGAAAAGAAGCCTGAGGTTACTTTTCCCCCTTCACATGAGCTAAACGAGTTGTTTGAAAGGGCTTGGGAAACTCCAGACAAAAAACTGCAGATTCCCAAAAGGATTCTTATGGCGTATCCTTTCCCGGCTAAGGACAGGATACGGTGGGAATCCTCCCCAAGGGTGGACAAAGCGTTGACACGCTTATCCAAGAAGGTAGCGCTGCCGTCTCAAGATACCGCAACACTCAAGGATCCTGCTGATCGCAGGCAGGAAACTACCTTGAAGTCAATTTACACACATACTGGTACGTTACTCAGACTGGCGATAGCGTCGGCTTGGGTTTGTAGCGCTGTTGTAGCATGGACAGATACCTTATCTGCTGATATTGATACGCTGGATAAGGAAACCATTTTATTGACCCTGGGTCATATTAAGGATGCTGTCCTATATATGAGAGATGCTCAGAGAGACGTTGGCCTACTGGGTTCCAGAGCCAACGCTATGGCAATTTCTGCTAGGCGAGCCCTATGGCCCCGACAGTGGACGGGTGATGCTGACTCGAAGAGGCATATGGAGGTTTTGCCTTACAAGGGTGAGGACTTATTTGGGGAAGGTCTCACGGACCTGGTTTCCACAGCTACTGCAGGTAAATCAACTTTTTTGCCTTATGTTTCCTCACAGCCTAAGAAAACGCCTCATTATCAGATGCAGTCCTTTCGGTCGCATAAATCCAAGAGAGTACGGGGATCTTCCTTTCTTGCCAGAGGTAAGGGCAGGGGGAAAAAGCTGCCAACTACAGCTAGTTCCCAGGAGCAGAATTCCTCCCCGGCTTCTACAAAATCCACCGCATGACGCTGGGGCTCCGCTGAGGGAGTCCGCCCCAGTGGGGGCACATCTTCGACTTTTCAGCCACGTCTGGGCTCAATCACAGGTGGATCCCTGGGCAATAGACATTGTTTCCCAGGGTTACAAGCTGGAATTCGAAGAGGTGCCTCCTCATCGGTTTTTCAAATCGGCCCTACCGGTTTCTTCCCCAGAGAGGGAGATAGTTTTAAATGCAGTTCAAAAATTGTGTCTTCAATAAGTGGTGGTCAAAGTTCCCCTGCTTCAGCAGGGGATGGGCTATTACTCAACCCTGTTTGTAGTCCCGAAACTGGACGGTTCGGTCAGACCCATTCTGAATTTAAAATCCTTAAACCTATACTTAAAAAGGTTCAAGTTCAAGATGGAATTGCTCAGAGCGGTCGTCGCCAGCCTGGAGGGGTGGGATTATATGGTGTCCCTGGACATAAAGGATGCTGACCTTCATGTCCCCATATATCCTCCTCATCAGGCGTCCCTGAGATTTGCTGTACAGGATTGTCATTACCAATTTCAGACGTTGCCGTTTGGGCTTTCCACGGCCCCGAGGGTTTTCACCAAGGTAATGGCGGAAATGATGGTGCTTCTGCGCAAGCTGGGAGTCACAATTATCCCGTACTTGGACGATCTCCTAATAAAAGCGAGATCAAGAGAACAGTTGCTGAACAGTGTATCACTCTCTCTGAGGGTGTTGCAGCAGCACGGCTGGATTCTCAATCTCCAAAAGTCACAGTTGGTTCCAACGACCCGTTTGCCTTTCTTAGGCAAGATTCTGGTTACGCAGCAGAAAAGGGTTTTTCTCCCGAGGGAAAAGACCCAGGAACTCTAGAACATGGTCAGAGACCTGTTGAAGCCGAAAAGGGTGTCGGTGCATCAATGCACTCGAGTTCTGGGGAAGATGGTGGCGTCTTATGAGGCCATTCCATTCGGCAGGTTCCATGCAAGGACTTTTCAGTGGGACCTTCTGGACAAGTGGTCCGGGTCACATCTACATATTCATCAGATGATCAGCCTGTCCCCCAGGGCCAGAGTATCTCTCCTGTGGTGGCTGCAGAGTGCTCACCTTCTAGAGGGTCGCAAGTTCGGCATTCAGGACTGGGTTCTGGTAACCACGGACGCGAGCCTCCGAGGATGGGGAGCAGTCACACAAGGAAGAAACTTCCAAGGTCTGTGGTCAAGCCAGGAGGCTTGTCTACACATCAACGTACTGGAATTAAGGGCCATATACAACGGTCTTCGTCAAGCGGAGAATTTGCTTCGCGACCTACCGGTTCTGATTCAGTCAGACAACATCACCGCAGTGGCTCATGTAAACCGCCAAGGCGGAACAAAGAGCAGAGTGGCAATGGCAGAAGCCACCAGGATTCTTCGCTGGGCGGAAAATCATGTAAGCGCTCTGACAGCAGTCTTCATTCCGGGAGAGGATAACTGGGAAGCAGACTTCCTCAGCAGACACGATCTACATCCAGGAGAGTGGGGACTTCATCAGGAAGTCTTTGCAGAGATTACAAGTCAGTGGGGACTGCCTCAAATAGACATGATGGCGTCACGCCTCAACAAGAAGCTTTCGAGGTATTGCGCCAGGTCAAGGGACCCTCAGGCGGTAGCAGTGGACGCCCTGGTGACACCGTGGGTGTTCCAGTCGGTCTATGTGTTCCCTCCTCTTCCTCTCATCTCAAAGATATTGAGAATCATAAGACGACGAGGAGTACAGACAATTCTCATTGTTCCAGATTGGCCTCGAAGGGCCTGGTATCCGGATCTGCAGGAAATGCTCACAGAAGATCCGTGGCCTCTTCCTCTCAGAGAAGACCTGTTGCAACAGGGGCCCTGTCTATTCCAAGACTTACCGCGGCTGTGTTTGACGGCTTGGCGGTTGAACGCCGGATCCTAGCTGAAAAGGGCATTCCGGATGAGGTCATTCCTACTCTGATAAAGGCTAGAAAGGAGGTGACAGCAAAACATTATCACCGTATATGGAGGAATTATGTGTCTTGGTGTGAGTCCAAGAATGCTCCTCCGGAAGAATTTAATCTGGGCCGTTTTCTTCACTTCCTACAGACTGGAGTGAATTTGGGCCTAAAATTAGGCTCCATTAAAGTTCAGATTTCGGCCCTATCCATTTTCTTTCAGAAGGAATTGGCTTCTCTCCCAGAAGTCCAGACTTTTGTGAAGGGAGTGCTGCATATCCAGCCTCCTTTTGTGCCTCCAGTGGCACCATGGGACCTTAACGTGGTGTTGCGGTTCCTTAAGTCTCACTGGTTTGAGCCGCTTCAAACGGTGGACTTAAAGTATCTCACTTGGAAGGTGGGCATGTTGTTGGCCTTGGCATCTGCAAAGCGAGTATCTGAGTTAGCGGCTTTGTCTCACAAAAACCCCTATCTGATTTTCCATGTGGATAGAGCTGAGTTGCGGAGTCGTCCTCAATTTTTGCCTAAGGTGGTTTTCTCTTTTCATTTGAACCAACCTATTGTGGTGTCTGTGGCTTCGCTGGACTTAGAGGATTCTGAGTCCCTTGATGTGGTCAGGGCATTGAAAATTTATGTAGCCAGAATGGCTCGGGTTAGGAAAACAGAGGCACTTTTTGTCCTGTATGCAGCCAACAAGATTGGCGCTCCTGCTTCTAAACAGACTATTGCTCGCTGGATCTGTAATACGATTCAGCAAGCTCATTCTATGGCTGGATTGCCGTTACCAAATTCAGTAAAGGCCCATTCCACTTGGAAGGTGGGCTCTTCTTGGGCGGCTGCCCGAGGCGTCTCGGCTTTACAGCTGTGCCGAGTGGCGACTTGGTCGGGTTCAAACACCTTTGCGAAATTCTACAAGTTTGATACCCTGACTGATGAGGACCTCATGTTTGCTCAATCGGTGCTGCAGAGTCATCCGCACTCTCCCACCCGTTTGGGAGCTTTGGTATAACCCCCATGGTCATTACGGAGTCCCCAGCATCCTCTAGGACGTAAGAGAAAATAAGATTTTAAACCTACCAGTAAATCTTTTTCTCCTAGTCCGTAGAGGATGCTGGGCGCCCGTCCCAGTACGGACTAATTTCTGCAAGACTTGTATATAGTTTTTGCTTACATAAGGGTTATGTTACAGTTTGATCAGTCTCGGGCTGATGCTGTTTTGTTTCATACTGTTAACAGGTTAGTGTATTCCATGTTATACGGTGTGGATGGTGTGGGCTGGTATGAATCTTGCCCTTAGATTAACAAAATCCTTTCCTCGTACTGTCCGTCTCCACTGGGCACAGTTTCTCTAACTGAGGTCTGGAGGAGGGGCATAGAGGGAGTGGCCAGTGCACACCCATAGCTAAAGTTCTTTTTAGTGCCCATGTCTCCTGCGGAGCCCGTCTATTCCCCATGGTCCTTACGGAGTCCCCAGCATCCTCTACGGACTAGGAGAAAAAGATTTACCGGTAGGTTTAAAATCTTATTTTTTTCTTTGTAATCCATTGAAATACATTAAATGGAAGGGTGCACACAGGTTTCACATAAATCAGGGTAAATCTGCAGGAGCATCTGATTCCGCTATCTAAAATACACAGCGGTAATGAGCACCCGTAGATATACCAGTAAATATAAATTAATGTATCCTGACGCAATGAACTGTTCGAGCAACACAGTACTGTAGATCATTGGTGATAGAGAATCTGTGTTGTACTTTATGAGAAGGGATTACTGCTACTGTACCATTTACACACCTATCAAAGCGACTGCAGTTTTCTGTGTGATTTTCATATACAGTATACTGTAGTATTGTGTTGTACATTTATTGTAACCTGACCTCCCTACCTGTCGACTGTAGGAACTGTGTAGGCTCCCAGGGGAAAAGGGGGAAGTGGGATGGGGGTAGGGGGAGGTGGTGGCTAAATACCACGTTCAAAGACAAGGCATAATCAAAACCAATTGGAACTGATGTCCTGGGCGTAAGATGAACGACCTGGGATACACGCCATCTGGAACGGACGCTGTCTGGGATGCACGCCGTCTGAGATGCACGACGTCTGAGACGCTCATTGTGATTATGGTATACAGCAGGGACGTGCAGTCAGGGGAGGCAGTGCCTCCCCTGTCATAATGATTAAAATAATAAAAAGAAGATATTAATAACAGAGTCTGTTATCAATATCTTTTTTCCTTATTTTAATAATCCCCCCTGTGGCTGCTTGTGAGGGTGGGAGGCAGCGGGAGAGGTTCCTCCCGCTGCTAACATTAAAACTCCGGGTAGCGGGGGGCGGGCAGGGGGCGGGGCGCAGCAATGGGCTGTGAAAGCCCATTGAAAATGAATGGACAAGCGGCACCTATACTGGTGCCGCAATGACAGGGGCGTGCGATGAATGCACGCCCCTGTCAGTGTCCAGATGTGATTGGCCCAGCGGATCCAGTGCTGGATCCGCTGTCCAATTACCCCCTTCCCGGCTGCAGCAGGCGCCGTGGGCTGTGTGGGCGCCCGCTGCAGCCAGTGCCGCTACTATGGGAGAGACGTCATGAGTCATGACGTCTCTCCCATAGTACAGAAGAGACGAGCCGGCGGCGGACGGACGGAGGACAGCGCTGCAGGAGCGGTAAGTATGAGTGTGTGTGTGTTTTTTTTTTTATGTGTTTGTGTTGGGGCACAGCAAGAGGGGCACAACAACTGGGGGGCACAGCAACTGGGGGGCACAACAACTGGGGGGCACAGCAACTGGCACAGCAAGAGGGGCACAGCAACAGGGGCACAGCAAGAGGGGCACAGCAACTGGGGGGCACAACAACAAGGGGTACAGCAACTGGGGGGCACTGCAACAGGGGCACAGCAACTGGGGGGCACAACAACAAGGGGCACAGCAAGAGGGACACAGCAGCTGGGGGGCACAACAACAAGGGGCACAGCAACAGGGGCACAGCAACTGGGGGGCGCATCAACAAGGGGCACAGCAACAGGGGCACAGCAACTGGGGGGCACAACAACAAGGGGCACAGCAACAGGGGCACAGCAACTGGGGGGCACAACAACACGGGGCACAGCAACAGGGGCACAGCAACTGGGGGGCACAACAACAAGGGGCACAGCTATAAAGGGCACAAGTACAAGGGGCACAGCAACTGGGGGGCACAATTACAAGGGGCACAGCAACTGGGGGCACAGCAACTGGGGGGCACAACTACAAGGGGCACAGCAACTGGGGGGCGCAACAACAAGGGGCACAGCAACTGGGGGGCGCAACAACAAGGGGCACAGCAACAGGGGCACAGCAACTGGGGGGCACATCAACAAGGGGCACAGCAACTGGGGGGCACAACAACAAGGGGCACAGCAACAGGGGCACAACAACAAGGGGCACAAGTACAAGGGGCACAGCAACTGGGGGGCACAGCCACAAGGGGCAAAGCTACAGGGGGCACAGCGACTGGGGGCACAACTACAGGGGTCACAACTACTTGGGGCACTGCTACTGGGGGCACTGCTACAGGGGGCAAAGCTACTAGGGGTACAGCTACTAGGCTCACAACTATTGGGGGAGCCTGCTCCATCATCCCAGTTAGCAGCAGCACTCTCCCCTGTCTGTGCTAACGTCATCCCGCGTCAGTGAGTGTATAATATTCATTAATTTCTCTCTCTCTCCTCCTGTGGATTACTTTGTTTGTAAGTATAATTTTCATTTTTACAGGTACCCCTTTTGGATTCTACTGGACAAGTGGACGTGACCGGCGTGGGATGTAGGTAAGTGATCTCTCTCTCATTTTTACAGGAACCACCTATTGGATTCTACTGGACAAGTGGACGTGACCGGCGTGGGATGTAGGTAAGTATGTGTGAGTGTGTAAGTGTGTTTTAATAAATTTTTACTTTCACGGTGTGTGTGTTGTGTTTTTATTTGGGTATTTTTGTTGTTGTAGAACTACAGGTACCAGCGGGCCAGTTATTTCACCGCATGCTGGCACTTGAGGTTCTCCAAGTACCAGCAAGCGGGGGAGGCTTGCTGGGCCTTGTAGTTCCACAACAAAAAACAATATTCTTTTTTATACACACTTATGGCTATCAGCCCGGCACCCACCGCCCAGGGGTGCTGGGGACAGCCTCAGGCTTCACCCCTGGCCCTTGGGTGCCTGGAGGGGGGGGGACCTCTTGATTTAAGGGGTCCCCACTCCAGGGAACCCCGGCCAGGGGTGACTAGTTGGGGGGGTAATGCCACGGCCGCAGGGACCTACATAAATGTGTCCCCCGGCTGTGGCATTATGTCCCTGGCTAGTGGAGTCCGGTGCTGGTTTTAAAAATACGGGGGACCCCTACATCTTTTGTCCCCAGTATTTTTGGAACCAGGACCGGTCTAAGAGCCCAGTGCTGGTTGTCTAAATACGGGGAACCCCTGTCCAATTTTTTTCCAGTATTTAAACAACCAGGACCGGCTCAAAAAGCCAGAGGCTGGTTATACTTAGGAAGGGGGACCTCACGCATTTTTTAACCCATTCAGATCTTTCTCCATTAAGTTAATGGAAGCCCTGGACAACAAAATTGCATTCATGTCCTCCTCCCACTCCCTTTCCAAACACTAATTTTTATTTTTTTCTATAAAAATGTACAATATATCACAAGTATGATGAGCAGGCAGGCAGCGGGCATTGGCGGCATCGGACTGAGGTGCAAATTAGTGGCGGAGGGCTGGGTCAGTTGATGGTGGGCTAGTTTGTAAGCCATTGGCGGTGGCAGCAGGCATCGGCTAAGTGGCAGTAGTGGGCATTGGCTCGGCGGCGGTAGGGGTCATCGGCAGGATTCGGCGGACATTATGGCTGTAGTGCCTCACCAGCCTCTGACCTCACCGCACGCCACTGGTATACAGTACTGTATGATGGCTGCCAGGGACCATCCCTATTCAATAGGGGAGCTCCAACTCCTCGTTTGCTGTCGGGACCAAGCTCTCGCCAGCAACGAGGAGAAGGTGAGAGCGTACTGGAGAGCATGCAGGGAGATCCTCCGGAGGTATAACCAAAGTCGGGCGGTTAGGTCACTCCAAAGGTGATGGAGTGACCTTGTATGGAGGACCCCAAGACGCCTGCAGGCCATTCGTGACTGTAAGTACAGTACAGTACAGTAGATTGCTGTACTTTAAGTTCTGTAATTACTGGCACTGTATAAAACAGGGTCTGCTGTAGTAGCAGGTATCCGGTCTATACAGTGAAAAGAATTGAAGCGCTAACTTGGTCATATATGAGAGAAGCAGGTCACATGAAAAACCACATATTTAATAATGTAAAAGAATACAATTAAAATGGTATAAAATATACATGGGTGTATATATAAGAAGACACTGGTGGGTGTCAGATCACAAAGCAGCAGTGCCCCTCTCAGTCCTGATACGAATCAATGAAAGCAGTTCAAACCTGTTCCAATAAAACAGTCCCCTAGTGATAGAATCTGGGTGTCCCGTTAATGTTCCATTAGGTATAATATTTACCACCAGCAGTTGTTCAAGGCGTTTAAGCGGTAGGCATCCGCAGAAGCTTGTCCCTTGTTTGGCTGTATGGAAATTCCACGCTGGGTGTTGTGCGTGCCCACTGCCTGCTAACTCAATCTCCTGAGGAATCTTCACCTGGACCAGGTCCCCACCATCTTCCCACTTTGTGGATTCCCGTTAGAAGATCATCCATTCCCAGCGTGGAATTTCCATACAGCCAAACAAGGGACAAGCTTCTGCGGATGCCTACCGCTTAAACGCCTTGAACAACTGCTGGTGGTAAATATTATACCTAATGGAACATTAACGGGACACCCAGATTCTATCACTAGGGGACTGTTTTATTGGAACAGGTTTGAACTGCTTTCATTGATTCGTATCAGGACTGAGAGGGGCACTGCTGCTTTGTGATCTGACACCCACCAGTGTCTTCTTATATATACACCCATGTATATTTTATACCATTTTAATTGTATTCTTTTACATTATTAAATATGTGGTTTTTCATGTGACCTGCTTCTCTCATATATGACCAAGTTAGCGCTTCAATTCTTTTCTTTGTATACATTTGTGTTTTGGGGGTCTGACCAACCCCTATTTTGTTATAGCTGCTGTGGTGCATCTCCCCAATCAGCGCCTGGAGTAAATTCACGTTAGGGTGTTTTTCTTTCTTTCAGCAATTTCACATAGTCTCACTCCAGGCTGCAGGGATGGGAAGTTTCTCCACTTATAATGACAGACATACTAGGAGAATGGGTTTTCTCAAAAAATGGGACAACCCGACAGAAAATAATGATACTGATGTAACCAATCAATTAAAAAATGAGTTCTATAGATTGGAGGATTTGATGAGATCTGAGACAAAACATTGGCTTGACGGTGTCAATCTCCAGAAATATGTGGACAAAAATATGATACCCAGAGGCCTCAGGCTTTTCAAACCCTCCATTTTTAATGGGAATAGAGAATTTGAGGAACCATGGGAAAAAATCCTAGATAGATGTTCCCTTAACCTAATGGAACTTGTAATCAAATATAGGAACCAAAAAGCCAAGGAGGTGGAGTTGGAGATAGAGTCTCTCAAAATTAAATTGGAACCCTTTGCTAACACAAAGGATTACCAAGAGAGAGACCAAATAGTAATGGAAAGAATGACTAAGTTCGAACAATCAGTTGTAGACAGTAAATGCAAAAAATTCCAGAGAGATTTGGAAGACTACAAAACAGGACGTGTTAGAAACTATAAAAATACTAATAGAGATCTTAATAGGGAATACACCACCACAAACAGAGAGTGGAGGAAAAAAGGCACACCTAGAACATATTCTGCCAAATTTAGTACAGGAGGAAAAGAGAGCTACCACCATCTCCCCAGTCAACCTGATACGGATCGGACTGATTGGTCCATTCGTACCAATCCCCCCTCACAATTGGGAGCTAGACCCAGGGAACAAAGACCCATGAGACAACAAGACGACCCCAAATCAGAGGTTTTTTTAGAAGAAAGACAAGGGGGGGGACGAGGACCATTATCAAGAACAAAATGGGGGAACCAAACACCAAAAAGAAGGAGGTCAAGAAGTACAGAGGGTGCAGAGGGGGGAAAAAGAAGACAGCCAAGAGGTTGGGATTAATAGATAAATTAAGATCCCCCAATAATATCTTCAACCTGTCCAGCAAGAAACTCTCTGAAACTGAGAAGTCTATCTTAACTAAAGGACTGGGTTTCGCACCCACGAATACCCCCAACATGTTCAATCTGTTCGTAGAATTGAACAGATTTGTTCGCACCCTGTGCAGGAAACGCTATTTCATTCAACGGAATCTACGACAACATAATGAAGAGGGCCTTGCCATCACCCTTGATTCAGGGGATGACTCGGCCCTCACCATTCTTCAAGAACTCTTGGATAGTAATTCCGAGACTCCAACTGACATCCCAGGGAAAATATTTGATGTTAATAGGAGCGCTTTCAGACGTAAGTCTGAATTCTACCCTCTCACTTATAAGAGTCCCATGATAGAATGCTTTTATAAGACTACCCTTAATGATTTTAGAAATCTTTGTCAACAAGGAAAAGCCAAAAACAAGAGGCTCCATACTAACCTAAACAAATGGGAGCAAAAAGCATTACGGGACCTGACCAAAGATTCTTCCCTGGTATTTAGGGAGGCTGATAAGGGGGGTGGCCTGGTAGTGCAGGACAGGATAGAATACATCAATGAGGCCAATAGGCAACTAAAAGATATTACATTTTATAGAAAACTGGATCTCGATCCGACACAAAACTTCCTCAGGGAGTTTCAACATCTACTTGATGATGCCTTGGCCGCTGGAGTTATCTCCAAGGATGAATTTAATTTTTTGTTTACTAAACACCCCACCGTTCCCATTTTCTATCACCTCCCCAAGATACACAAGTCACTTAATGCACCCCTGGACGTCCCATTATCTCGGGCATAGGTTCTTTATCCTCCAATCTGTCCTTTTACGTTGATTCCTTTCTCCAACCTCGTGTTTCGACGTTAAGGTCCCATATCAAAGACACCACCCATTTTTTACAACAGTTACAAGGTGTGACATGGAAAAAGAGCTATGCATTTATGACTCTAGATGTACAAAGCTTATATACCAATATTCCACACGATCTGGGCCGTGATGCAATAGCAAGGAGATTACGAGCTGATGGTGACCTATCAGAGAAACACGAGACCTTTCTGTTGGACTCTATTTCCTTCATTCTCAAGCACAATTATTTTATGTTTTTAGACACTTTTTACCTCCAGGTGATGGGAACGGCCATGGGGACCAGGTTTGCGCCGAGTTATGCCAATCTATACATGGGTGCCTTTGAGGACACCCATGTGTGGGGCGGAGACTTTGGCGCGAACCTGGTCCTTTATGGCCGTTATATAGACGATCTATTTATTATTTGGGATGGGGATCTATCATCGGCACATCACTTTGTTACCAGTCTCAATTCTAATCACTTTAATCTTCGTTTCACTCACTCCTATCACCCTGACACTATCAATTTTTTGGATCTAACTCTAGAGGCCAGGGATGGCAAAATTTATACTTACAACTTCATTAAAGAAGTGGCAACCAATGCCTACCTGCACTACCAGAGTGCCCATTACCCGCCCTGGAAGAAAAACATCCCCCGGGGACAGTTTCTACGCTTAAGGCGTAACTGCACAGATGACAATAAATATTTAGAACAAGCAAACTCAATGATGGAAGCATTTCTAGCAAGGGGCTATCCACAGCCACCTTTAGAGAAAATGATGCAAGAAGTCTTCCATATAGACAGGGACACTCTTCTTAAACCTAAAAATAGCAAAAAACAGCCTTTAACAGGTCAGGATTGTGACCATGTTAATAATACTCAGCAGGAAAACCTAGCATTCATCTCTACCTTCAATAGTGAGAGTATGTCGATCAAGAGGATTATAAGCAGGAATTTTGGGATGCTAAACCAGGACACATTATTGAGAGGAATTTTGCCAAACAGACCTAAGTTTATTTTTAAAAAAGGACGCTCCCTCAAGAATATCCTGGCACCCAGCTTTCTCAAAATAATTCCCTCAATAGACATAGAGAGAGAAACACGAGAATCATGGATACCAGTGCGCCCTCCTGGCTTCCACCGCTGTGGTGCCAGTAGGTGCACCACTTGCAAACATATCCCTAGGAAAATAACATCGATTCCAGTTGAAGGAAGTGAAGAATATGTTTTGATTAACTTTATGAATTGTGATACCAATTATGTTATATATTTGCTGACATGCGCTTGTAACAAAAGGTATGTGGGACGGACAACGAGAAGTATTAAAGTCCGTTTCATGGAACACCGTCGGAACATTATCAATAAATCCCAGACACACAGTGTCTCTAGACATTTTAGAGACTGTCATGATAGCGATCCCAGTCTCCTTGGAGTAGTAGCCATTGAACAAATTGTGAAAACCAAGAGAGGTGGAGATAGATATAAATTATTATGTAAACAAGAGCTCTATTGGATGTTTAGGTTGAACACGATCTATCCCTCTGGCCTAAATGAACTGGTAGAATTGAATCCAGTTTTGTGATCCCTTTAACCCTTCCTCTTTTTATATAGATAGGGCTCTAGTAAGGTATATGTTAATGTGTTAATATTTTTCAAGCTTTCAAATAACCATTAACATAATACCTTGCGCTATTTATTCATGTCATCTTTATTATTAATATTTTTATCAATAATTTTTATTTATATATTATTATAAAGTATATATTTCTTGATTCACCATCATATGTATGTATATATATGACTTTTTATTTTCCATGTTATATGGATTAAGTTATCACTCTGTACTGTACTCATTATCACCATCAAATACTGTTCCCCACAGCTATTACTATGCATTGATTTTTTTTATTATAATTTTTTTTAATCTTTTTATTTTTCCTACACATCAATTTTCATTTCATTATATATGTTTTTATTTTTATTAATTCTCTTTGTCCCAAATCAAGCAATCACTGCGATCCTTACATTCACCTTTCTATACTAAATACCAATCATGTATATGGTCCCACGATACGGACCTTTGCCGTGGTGGAGAACATTACGGTGTGTGTTGCCTAGGTGACGCGCACTGTGGTGGTTCGTTGCCACGGCAACCCTCACGCTCACTTGTTTCCTTGGCAACCTTCACGCCCACTTGGTAATCCTCACGCCCACGTGTTACCATGGTTACGTCCTGATGATAGATCAATCCCTGCCGCACTCAGCTGTCGATGCAGGTCAGATGATCGCGTCATTTGGGCGCGACTCTCAGACCTACATGACGGCTAGTGATACGCCCAGTGGGGACGTTCCTGTGTTGTCACTCTGACTCCCTGTCGCGGACTAATGACGCGCAGCCTGCACGATAGGTGGTACCTTTCCATTAAGTGCTAAACATCCACCTGTTTCTATTCAGGTAGGCCGACTTCACACAATATATGGACAAAATCTTGTGCCCTATTTACATAGAGCTTATGGGAAACCATCTGCATTCCACCCCGGGCTTTATACTACCCCTTAGCTTACACTACAATCATGCAAGTCATGTGATCTGTTTTTAAAGAAATCGAATGAGTTATATTTACAAAGAATGAAGTTTATTATATATATGAATAATGATGTGCTGATTTATTAACATCTTAAACTATATGTCTGTCATTATTGGTCATAGAATGAGAGTTTTTGGTCACAGCTAATCACATATGCAAATGAGCAGCCATGTTGTAAAGGGTATAAAAACCCTGGATAGCAGCACCTACAATACCTTGAAAAAGTTGCGTGAACGCAACGAAACGCGAGGTGCTTGGTGTTGTGCGTGCCCACTGCCTGCTAACTCAATCTCCTGAGGAATCTTCACCTGGACCAGGTCCCCACCATCTTCCCACTTTGTGGATTCCCGTTAGAAGATCATCCATTCCCAGCGTGGAATTTCCATACAGCCAAACAAGGGACAAGCTTCTGCGGATGCCTACCGCTTAAACGCCTTGAACAACTGCTGGTGGTAAATATTATACCTAATGGAACATTAACGGGACACCCAGATTCTATCACTAGGGGACTGTTTTATTGGAACAGGTTTGAACTGCTTTCATTGATTCGTATCAGGACTGAGAGGGGCACTGCTGCTTTGTGATCTGACACCCACCAGTGTCTTCTTATATATACACCCATGTATATTTTATACCATTTTAATTGTATTCTTTTACATTATTAAATATGTGGTTTTTCATGTGACCTGCTTCTCTCATATATGACCAAGTTAGCGCTTCAATTCTTTTCTTTGTATACATTTGTGTTTTGGGGGTCTGACCAACCCCTATTTTGTTATAGCTGCTGTGGTGCATCTCCCCAATCAGCGCCTGGAGTAAATTCACCTTAGGGTGTTTTTCTTTCTTTCAGCAATCCGGTCTATACAGTACCTGTGGTAAACAAATGGTTAAACAAGGTGCAACCATTAACCAGGGTCAAAAGGTCAAGTTTTTTTAAAATACATTTTTCCTTTTTTTTTGCATTTACTCTCCATGTCAAAAACGACACCGCCTAGGTCGACACTCCTTAGGTCGACACCAATTGGTCGACAGTAGGTTGACACCAGATATAGGTTGACATGGCCGTTAGGTCGACATGGCAAAAGGTCGACATGGGTTTTTTAAATTGTTTTCTTTTTTTATACTTGTTTATACAGTTCTTTATGATCCACGTGGACTATGATTGTGAATAGTAACCTGTGCCGACCACAGTGAGGCACCTTGCCTGAAGCATGGCGAGGGGACATGGGGCACTAATTGGGGTTCCCGTTCACTTTACGAAGAAAACAACACCCAAAAAACATAAAATAATCATGTTGACCTTTTTCCATGTCGACCTTGACGCCTTTCCACAAATTGGGGTTAAATTTTTTTTTCAAACATTGAGTGTCGCCCTTTTGACTGTCGACCTTTTACTGTCGACCAAATGACTGTCTATCTTTTTAATGTCTACAGTACAGGTTGAGTATCCCTTATCCAAAATGCTTGGGACCAGAGGTATTTTGGATATCGGATTTTTCCCTATTTTGGAATAATTGCATACCATAATGAGATATCATGGCGATGGGACCTAAATCTAAGCATTATTGTTACATATATACCTTACACACACATCCTGAAGGTAGTTTTAGCCAATATTTTTTATAACTTTGTGCATTAAACAAAGTGAGTGTACATTCACACAATTCATTTATGTTTCACATACACCTTATACACACAGCCTGAAGGTCATTAATACAATATTTCTCTAACGTCCTAGTGGATGCTGGGGACTCCGTAAGGACCATGGGGAATAGACGGGCTCCGCAGGAGACATGGGCACTTTAAGAAAGAATTTAGATTCTGGTGTGCTCTGGCTCCTCCCTCTATGTCCCTCCTCCAGACCTCAGTTTGAATCTGTGCCCGGACGAGCTGGGTGCTGTTCAGTGAGCTCTCCTGAGCTTGCTGTAAGAAAGTATTTTGTTAGGTTTTTTATTTTCAGGGAGCTCTGCAGGCAACAGACTCCCTGCATCGTGGGACAGAGGGGAGAGAAGCAGCCCTACTTTCTGAAGATAGGTCCTGCTTCTTAGGCTACTGGACAGTCACCATTAGCTCCAGAGGGATCGTACACAGGATCTCACCCTCGTCGTCCGATCCCAGAGCCGCGCCGCCGTCCCCCTCGCAGAGCCGGAAGACAGAAGCCAGGTGAGCATAAGAAGCAAGAAGACTTCGAAGACTCCGGTCTACTCTTCACTGAGGTAACGCACAGCACTGCAGCTGTGCGCCATTGCTCCCACACACACCTCACATACTCCGGTCACTGTAAGGGTGCAGGGCGCAGGGGGGGGGGGCCCTGGGCAGCAATTGGGACCTCTTTGGCAAAAGTACACAAATATACAGTTGGGCACTGTATATATGTATGAGCCCCCGCCAAGAAAATGTATATTTAAGCGGGACAGAAGCCCGCCGTCGAGGGGGAAGCCCGCCGTCGAGGGGACAGAAGCCCGCCGTCGAGGGGGCATAGCACTGGGCTATGCCCCACACCCCTGGTGGCGGTGGGTGCGGGGTTCATTGTTAAAATTGTTCTTTACAGGTGGCCTACAGATCCCAGCAAGCCTGCCCCAGCATGCTGGCACTTGGAGAACCACAAGTGCCAGCATGCCCGGACATAATGGGCCTGCTGGCACCTGTAGTCCGCCTGTAAAGAATAGTAATATTGTTCTTTACAGGTGGCTTACAGGTCCCAGCAAGCCTGCCCCAGCATGCTGGCACTTGGAGAACCACAAGTGCCAGCATGCCCGGACATAAATGGCCTGCTGGCACCTGTTGCCCACCTGTAAAGAAAATATTAAAATAAAAACACCACACAGTCTTAAAAAATAAGTTTTATTGCACTGGGTCTTCACCTGAGGGCGGCGGCCTTTAAGCTCTTTTGCATGGCCGCCGCTTCCCCAGGGCTTCAGGCGTCTTCACCTGGGGGGGCGCCACCTCCCCAGGGCTTCCAGCGTCTTTCTCTGAAGTCTTCACCTGGGAGGCAGCGGCCTTAAAGCTCTTTTGCATGGCCGCCGCCTTCCCCAGGGCTTCCAGCGTCTTCACCTGGTGGGCGGCGGCTGCTAAGCTCTTTTGCATAGCCGCCGCCCATCCAGGACTTCCGGCGTCTTCAACCTTCAGGAGCTCTTCTCCGCTCCTCCTCCGCCGTCGGACTGACAGCCGCTCCCTCGCGCTGACTTATATAAGTCAGCCAGAGGGGGCGGAGCGATGGCGCGGCGAGCTGTGATTGGCTCGCGGCGGCCATCTTCAATTTCAAAAATGACGCTGAGGCGCCATTTTTAAAATGGGTTACCGCTCCGCTGCTCAATCTCTGCAACGCCGCCCGCACTCACGCCGCCCGCACCCCCGCCGCCCGCACCGCCGCTGCCCGCACCCCCGCCGCCCGCACCCCCGCCTACGCCCGCACCTCCGCCGCACCCACAACAGTGATTGACAGCGGATCCAGTGACGGATCCGCTGGCCAATCACTGTGGCCTGACTGACAGGGGACGTGCTTTCATAGGTTGAAAGCACGTCCCTGTGTGAAAGCGGCACCACTAATGGTGCCGCTTTTCCATGTATTTTCAATGGGCTTTTAATGCCCATTGCTAGGCCCCACCCGCACCCGCCCCCCGCTCCCATATCTTTCCCTATCTGACAGGGAGGCACTACGATCGGTGCCTCCCAAACACTTTACAATGGACTGGGACGATTAGGATAATATAAAGCAAATACTTATGACACAGAATATGTGTCATAAGTATCTTCTTTATATTATTTTAATCAGTAATGACAGGGGAGGCACTGCCTCCCCTGCCTTCCCTGACTGCACGTCCCTGCTGCAGATACACGGTAGAAGAGGGTAAAAAGAGAGGGGGGGCACATAATTAGGCGCAAAAATCATTATAAACAGCAGCTACTGGGTTAACATTAAGTTACTGTGTTATTCCTGGCAGTGCCGTAACTAGGCATTTTAGCGCTGTGTGCAAGAAACGACAGTGTAAGATAGGGGCAGTGCGCGCGTAAAATTTATAGGGGCGTGGCTTCACGGGGAAGGGGCGTGGTCACAAAATAATAGCAATTCATACTACGGTGCACAGTAGTCTACATTATTCAAATTACGCTGCACAGTAGCGCCACTACACCAGGTAGAGCCCCTTTTATACATTACAGCAGACAGCGTCCCCCTTTTTACACATTACAGCAGACAGTCCCCCTTTTTACACATTACAGCAGACAGTCCCCCTTTTTACACATGCGGCAGCCAGTCCCCCTTTTTACACATTGTGGCAGCCAGGCCCCCTTTTTACATATTGCGGCAGCCAGTCCCCCTTTTTACACATTGCGGCAGACAGGCCCCCTCTTTACACATTGCGGCAGCCAGTCCCCCTTTTTACACATTGCGGCAGCCAGGCCCCCTCTTTACACATTGCGGCAGCCAGGACCCCTTTTTACACATTGCGGCAGCCAGGACCCCTTTTTACACATTGCGGCAGCTAGTCCCCCTTTTTACACATTGCGGCAGCCAGGCCCCCTTTTTACACATTGCGGCAGCCAGCCCCCCTTTTTACACATTGCGGCAGCCAGGCCCCCTCTTTACACATTGCGGCAGCCAGTCCCCCTTTTTACACATTGCGGCAGCCAGGCCCCCTCTTTACACATTGCGGCAGCCAGGACCCCTTTTTACACATTGCGGCAGCCAGGACCCCTTTTTACACATTGCGGCAGCCAGACCCCTTTTTACACATTGCGGCAGACGGTGTCCCCCTGAGAGAGAGAGAGAGAGAGAGAGAGAGAGGGATATACTTACCTTCTCCCCGCTGACAGGCTCCTCGTGCTGACATCTCCCTCTCAGTGCAGGCAGTGAGGTTAGAAGGAGGAGGAGGGAGGGGGAGCAGGGAGCCGCAGCAGCGCTATTTCATTGGTAGTAAGCGCCGCTGCAGCATCCCCCTCTCCTTCCGTATTGGCTGCCTGGCGCTGCTGTGGATGCTGGGATGAAGGAACCGCATCCCAGCATCCATAGCAGCGCCGGGCAGCCAATACAGAAGGAGAGGGGGATGCTGCAGCGGCGCTTACTACCAATGAAATAGCACTGCTGCGGCTCCCTGCTCCCCCTCCCTCCTCCTCTTTGTCCGCTGCCTGGCGCTGGTCTCTTCTCCCTCCAGCGCGGCGCGCGGCGCAGACAGCAGAGGCGGCATGTAATGAGTCAATTTGACTCATTACATGCCGCTGGCCGTGCGCCCTCAGGGCAACTGCGCTGTGTGCCAAGCCCACTTGGCACACACGTAGTTACGGCCCTGATTCCTGGGTTAATAGCGCTGGGGTGTGTGCTGGCATACTCTCTCTCTCTGTCTCTCCAAAGGGCCTTGTGGGGGAATTGTCTTCAGATGAGCATTCCCTGAATGTGTGGTGTGTCGGTACGTGTGTGTCGACATGTCTGAGGTAAAAGGCTCCCCTAAGGAGGAGATGGAGCAAATGTGTGTGTGAGTGGTGTCTCCGTCAACAACGCCGACACCTGTTTGGATATGTGAAATTGAGTGCTAAGATAAATTTATTGCACAAAAGATTAGAGAACAGACAGGGAATCTACCCATGTCTGTCCCTATGTCGCAGAGACCTTCAGAGTCTCACAACGCTCACTATCCAAACTAATAGACTCAGATATCGACACGGAGTCTGACTCCAGTGCCGACTACGATAATGCAAAGTACAGCCAAAACTGGCAGAAAAGTATTCAATATATGATTATTGTAATAAAAGATGATTTGCATATCACTGATGACTCATCTGTCCCTGACACAAGGGTACACATGTTTAAGGGGAAGAAAGCTGAGGTAAATTTCCCTCCTCTCATGATGAAAAAGAGCGGGAATCTCCAGACAAGAGACTGCAGTTTCCCACAAAGAATTCTCAGGGCGTATCCTTCCCTTACTAGGGCCAGGATACGATGGGAATCTTCCCCTAGGGTGTCACGTTTGCCCAAAAGGTAGCCCTGACTTAACAGCTATCCTCAAGGATCCTGCAGATAGCGTGCACTTTCTGGTACACTACTCAGACCGGCGATTGTGTCGGCATGGGTTTATAGCGCTGTAGCAGCGTGGACAGGTACCTTATCAGCAGAGATTGAGACCCTAGTATGTATATATATATATATATATATATGCAAAAAAAGGGGGGATAAGGGTTTCAGCGACCAACAGTGTCTAGTAAAATATGATAAATATGAGGAGACTTACTGGATACGTATAAAATAACAATATATTTATTTATACAACAATAAAACCAAGGTATAATATAAAACCAACTATATGAATGTCAGGGTGGGTTAAAAGCCGGGGGACGTATGCTATTAATTAATAACAGATAAAAGGATCACTAAAAAAAAAAAAAATTTTTTTTACATATAATAAAAAGGCAATAAATAGTAAAATATCGGATAAAAGAGTGCTGCTTATCTTTTTAAAAAGTGGAGAGACAATGGAGGTACACCCAACGCGTTTCGTTACTCAGACTTCATCAAGGGGTATGGGACTACTGAACAGGCACTCTTATTTATAGCACATGTAATTAAGAATGGATAATTGTGACATCACTTCCTGTAAGGACTGATACTATTGCTCCATGTAAGTTTTTTAACACAGGCATAAGAAAGACGTAGTATACTAAATGACAACCTCATAGGACTTATTAAAAAGAAAAAACGAGTTTTAGAATGTATAAAACATTTGAAAATCAGTCCGGGGACGGGCCCGACGTCACTTCCGCCCCACTTCCTTTGTAGGAGTCTTCTTATTGAGCGTGCGCATGAGCGCCACGCTTCCGGTTAATGGATGAGTTTGTTTACGTTTCTCTGCCCTGCTTCCGCTATTGCCGTCGCGTCACTTCCGGTCACGAACAGGATCCTCATCTGTAGCGTGTATAGGCTGGGCAGCTTGTCAATCATCGCGGTGGCCATTTTATAGAAGACTTTGATATCTGGGACATGTAGCAGTGCAGGATTTCACTCTTTGACAGCTGGAATTGTCATCTATTATCAATCATTACTGCGGCCATCTTATTGAAGTCTTTGACATCCAGTGAATGTAACAGTGCAGAATTCCATTTTGGAAACAGCGCACATATATAAAAGTAGAAATAAAGAAATGCATATGTTAGTGTCTATTTTATTAAAATATTTTTAATTATCATACTGTGATCTAATACTTTATATTGGGGGAGCCTGGTAATAATGTAAATGGCAATTGTTGCAGAAACGTGATGTTTCTACCCATATATCAAGGTGGAGAGTACAGGTTAATTGTGGAGTTAATCCATATATTATATTTATACTAGTCGCTTTGTAGCATAAAAATATTTTAAACCCATTTTGGGCTTAAGGTGTAGCAAATAACAATGTACCCGTCATATAGGCATAAGATTGAAAATAATTTTAGAAATGGTGATAGTCGGTGAAGATATATAAGTTTAAACTGATATCCGACATTAGTTACGTGCATATGTGCTAGATAGTGTAGAATCATATTGAAGAGGATAAAACCAGTGAAAAAGTGAAAGTAATCAGTCATATACTAATTCTTAGTGACATATATAGATAGTGCATGTGTGTATGACTGATTGTGAAGATTGATTATGTGCTTAATTAATTATTATTATAATAAATTACTGTGCAGTGATGATTTAACCGTGTATAAATATATTACTATTATTCGGAGCCTGACAAGGCTCGCTCTTATACAGTACCCAATATTCGCAAGTAGTTACCCACTTGTTACTGATTGGGCCCAACACTGCTTAGCTTCCAAGATCGTACGGGATTGGGCGTAAGACCAGTGCGGTATGACTGTACCATATAGTGAAATTAGTCAGGCACATACTATTAAAGATTTTTATTAGGATAATTAGCAACTATATACAGTGTTTTACATATAGTGATAATCGGAAAAATAAATCCGATGAAGTGAATCGTGCTTGGAAAAGGAAGAAGTAGCTTGTCTGCATCCAGAAGAGTTTTGAAGGGGGTACTTCTCTCATAAGAATGGGGCGATCTCATATCCCTCATTGAAGCCCATGGGGTGTGCAGTTTTCAGTTGAAATATCCAGAACATCTCTCTTTGGGAGAGCTTCTTGGCCAGATCTCCGCCTCTTTCGCCACTGGTCACGTGTTCGATGGCTTTAAAGGTCATCTCTTCTGGATTGGAATTGTGTTCCAGTTTAAAGTGTCTGTACAGCAGGTGAGTCTCTACTTTGTTTTTGATACTTCGTACATGTTCTTGTATTCTAATTTTCAAAGTTCTTCTTGTTTTACCCACATATTTCTTGTGGCATGTACATTCTAACAAGTAGATCACAGATGTAATATTAGAATTCATGAATTCTTTGATTTTGAATTCTTGAGTACCGTCCGTATTGCAGAAGATTTTTCTATTAGGATTGAGGAACTTACAGATGTTGCAGTGTCCACACTTGTAAGATCCGATGCATTTGGGGAGAGAGTTGGAATTTCCCTCTAATGGGATTTCTCTTAACATGCTAGGCGTGAGAATGTCTTTCAAATTGCGTGATTTCCGGAAAACAAGTTCTGGTTGGGGTGGAAGGATCTTTTTTAAGATGGGGTCCATCAAGAGTATGTCCCAGTGGGTTCTTAGTGAAGTCCTGATGGTCTGTTCATGAGAACTATAGGTAGTAACAAAGGATATTGACTCCTTCGGTGCCATGTTTTCCTTGTATGTCAGCAGATTCTCTCTCTCTAAGTTTCTCGTCTTGGTGACTGCTTCATCTAGTATGGTTTTCGGATAGAGTTTGTCCTCGAATCTTTTTCTGTATGTTCCAAGTTGTTCCTCACAGTCTTTGTTTTTGTTGCAATTCCTCTTTATTCTATGGAATTGTGAATATGGGATGTTGTTCTTCCATTTTTTAGAGTGATTGCTTTTATAGTGAAGGTAGCTGTTCTTATCAACATCTTTTATGAAATTTTTTGTAGACACTGCCTCTTCCTCTCCAATTAGAATCAGATCCAGGAATTCAATGGACTCTTTATTCAAATTGTAGGTAAAAGATAAGTTAAAATCATTAATTTGTAAGAGTTTAAAAAAATCCATAAATGATTCGGCACTCCCATCCCATATGATCAGGATATCATCAATGTATCTTTTATACATGACAATAGATTCCTTGAAGTGCTGCGTGGTGTATATGTGCTTCTCCTCCCATCTTCCCATAAATAAATTAGCGAAGCTAGCGGCAAAAATAGTCCCCATAGCGGTGCCACACCGTTGTAGATAAAATTTATCTAAAAACTTAAAATAATTCCGGCTTAAAATGAATTTCATTAAATCACAGATAAAATTCCTATGGGATTCGGTGAGGGTGTTGTAGAAGCGATGCGAAAACTACAGAAGAATACTCAAATCGTTTTAAAACAAGCTGACAAGGGGGGGGGGGGGGGTTGGTGATTATGAATCGGGATAACTATATACAAGAAGCACAGAGACTCTTAGGAGACTCCAACTCCTATACCATGCTGACAGATGACCCGAAAGACCTATATATAGATGAACTAAGGTCCCTACTCCTACAGGGACTGAGGAATGATGTCATCACAAAGGATGAATTTTCTTTTTTAATGCAATCCAACCCCACGACCCCCATATTTTATTTCCTGCCTAAAATCCACAAGAGCCTGTCCAATCCACCAGGGAGACCAATTGTTGCCGGGATAGACTCCCTTACATCTAATCTATCTAAATATGTGGATGTGTTTTTACATCCGTATGTCAAAAAACTACCATCGTACCTTAAAGATACTACCATGGTCCTGAACGAAATCAAGAATGTGAAATGGAAAGAGTCATATATATGGATAACTATTGATGTACAATCTCTATATACCTGTATCGAGTACGAAAAGGGAATTGAGGCAAGCAGAGAATACTTGGACAAAGACAACACCATCACCGAATCCCATAGGAATTTTATCTGTGATTTAATGAAATTCATTTTAAGCAGGAATTATTTTAAGTTTTTAGATACATTTTATCTACAACGGTGTGGCACCGCTATGGGGACTATTTTTGCCGCTAGCTTCGCTAATTTATTTATGGGAAGATGGGAGGAGAAGCACATATACACCACGCAGCACTTCAAGGAATCTATTGTCATGTATAAAAGATACATTGACGATATCCTGATCATATGGGATGGGAGTGCCGAATCATTTATGGATTTTTTTAAACTCTTACAAATTAATGATTTTAACTTATCTTTTACCTACAATTTGAATAAAGAGTCCATTGAATTCCTGGATCTGATTCTAATTGGAGAGGAAGAGGCAGTGTCTACAAAAAATTTCATAAAAGATGTTGATAAGAACAGCTACCTTCACTATAAAAGCAATCACTCTAAAAAATGGAAGAACAACATCCCATATTCACAATTCCATAGAATAAAGAGGAATTGCAACAAAAACAAAGACTGTGAGGAACAACTTGGAACATACAGAAAAAGATTCGAGGACAAACTCTATCCGAAAACCATACTAGATGAAGCAGTCACCAAGACAAGAAACTTAGAGAGAGAGAATCTGCTGACATACAAGGAAAACATGGCAAGGAAGGAGTCAATATCCTTTGTTACTACCTATAGTTCTCATGAACAGACCATCAGGACTTCACTAAGAACCCACTGGGACATACTCTTGATGGACCCCATCTTAAAAAAGATCCTTCCACCCCAACCAGAACTTGTTTTCCGGAAATCACGCAATTTGAAAGACATTCTCGCGCCTAGCATGTTAAGAGAAATCCCATCAGAGGGAAATTCCAACTCTCTCCCCAAATGCATCGGATCTTACAAGTGTGGACACTGCAACATCTGTAAGTTCCTCAATCCTAATAGAAAAATCTTCTGCAATACGGACGGTACTCAAGAATTCAAAATCAAAGAATTCATGAATTCTAATATTACATCTGTGATCTACTTGTTAGCATGTACATGCCACAAGAAATATGTGGGTAAAACAAAAAGAACTTTGAAAATTAGAATACAAGAACATGTACGAAGTATCAAAAACAAAGTAGAGACTCACCTGCTGTACAGACACTTTAAACTGGAACACAATTCCAATCCAGAAGAGATGACCTTTAAAGCCATCGAACACGTGACCAGTGGCGAAAGAGGCGGAGATCTGGCCAAGAAGCTCTCCCAAAGAGAGATGTTCTGGATATTTCAACTGAAAACTGCACACCCCATGGGCTTCAATGAGGGATATGAGATCGCCCCATTCTTATGAGAGAAGTACCCCCTTCAAAACTCTTCTGGATGCAGACAAGCTACTTCTTCCTTTTCCAAGCACGATTCACTTCATCGGATTTATTTTTCCGATTATCACTATATGTAAAACACTGTATATAGTTGCTAATTATCCTAATAAAAATCTTTAATAGTATGTGCCTGACTAATTTCACTATATGGTACAGTCATACCGCACTGGTCTTACGCCCAATCCCGTCCGATCTTGGAAGCTAAGCAGTGTTGGGCCCAATCAGTAACAAGTGGGTAACTACTTGCGAATATTGGGTATTGTATAAGAGCGAGCCTTGTCAGGCTCCGAATAATAGTAATATATTTATACACGGTTAAATCATCACTGCACAGTAATTTATTATAATAATAATAATAATAATTAATTAAGCACATAATCAATCTTCACAATCAGTCATACACACATTTACTATCTATATATGTCACTAAGAATTAGTATATGACTGATTACTTTCACTTTTTCACTGGTTTTATCCTCTTCAATATGATTCCACACTATCTAGCACATATGCACGTAACTAATGTCGGATATCAGTTTAAACTTATATATCTTCACCGACTATCACCATTTCTAAAATTATTTTCAATCTTATGCCTATATGACGGGTACATTGTTATTTGCTACACCTTAAGCCCAAAATGGGTTTAAAATATTTTTATGCTACAAAGCGACTAGTATAAATATAATATATGGATTAACTCCACAATTAACCTGTACTCTCCACCTTGATATATGGGTAGAAACATCACGTTTCTGCAACAATTGCCATTTACATTATTACCAGGCTCCCCCAATATAAAGTATTAGATCACAGTATGATAATTAAAAATCTTTTAATAAAATAGACACTAACATATGCATTTCTTTATTTCTACTTTTATATATGTGCGCTGTTTCCAAAATGGAATTCTGCACTGTTACATTCACTGGATGTCAAAGACTTCAATAAGATGGCCGCAGTAATGATTGATAATAGATGACAATTCCAGCTGTCAAAGAGTGAAATCCAGCACTGCTACATGTCCCAGATATCAAAGTCTTCTATAAAATGGCCGCCGCGATGATTGACAAGCTGCCCAGCCTATACACGCTACAGATGAGGATCCTG
This sequence comes from Pseudophryne corroboree, assembly GCF_028390025.1. Taxonomy (NCBI): domain Eukaryota; kingdom Metazoa; phylum Chordata; class Amphibia; order Anura; family Myobatrachidae; genus Pseudophryne; species Pseudophryne corroboree. The sequence continues at coordinate 112,208,092 of NC_086447.1, forward strand.
TTCGTGACTGGAAGTGACGCGACGGCAATAGCGGAAGCGGGGCAGAGAAACGTAAACACACTCATCCATTGACCGGAAGCGTGGCGCTCATGCGCACGCTCAATAAGAAGACTCCTACAAAGGAAGTGGGGCGGAAGTGACGTCGGGCCCGTCCCCGGACTGATTTTCAAATGTTTTATACATTCTAAAACTCGTTTTTTCTTTTTAATAAGTCCTATGAGGTTGTCATTTAGTATACTACGTCTTTCTTATGCCTGTGTTAAAAAACTTACATGGAGCAATAGTATCAGTCCTTACAGGAAGTGATGTCACAATTATCCATTCTTAATTACATGTGCTATAAATAAGAGTGCCTGTTCAGTAGTCCCATACCCCTTGATGAAGTCTGAGTGACGAAACGCGTTGGTTGTACCTCCATTGTCTCTCCACTTTTTAAAAAGATAAGCAGCACTCTTTTATCTGATATTTTACTATTTATTGCCTTTTTATTATATGTAAAATGTTTTGTTTTTTTTAGTAATCCTTTTATCTGTTATTAATTAATAGCATACGTCCTCCGGCTTTTAACCCACCCTGACATTCATTATAGTTGGTTTTATATTATACCTTGGTTTTATTGTTGTATAAATAAATATATTGTTATTTTATACGTATCCAGTAAGTCTCCTCATATTTATCATATTTTACTAGACACCGTTGGTCGCTGAAAACCTTATCCCCCATTTTTTTGCATTGTTTAGTTAAGGCAGTTTATCCCTGCCTAATACTTAAGGGTTAGCTGATGCCTTGAATTATTTAAGGAGTGTCTGATCTTGTTGATTTTTTATTAATCTATTTCACACACACCTGTGGCGCCATACTCCCACTACCCAATATATATATATATATATGTATATATATAGATATATATATATTAAAGATGCTGTCTTAAGATATATATATAAAACATGCCCAAAAAGGCATTAGTCTACTGGGTTCTAGAGTCAACGCTATGTCGATTTCTGCTTGACGTGTCCTGTAGATATGCAATGGACAGGTGATGCCGACTTAAGAGGCATATGGAAGGCTGAGGATTGTGTGGAGAAGGGATCTCGGACCTGATCTCCACAGCTATGGCTGGTAATTCTGATCTTTTGCCTTATATTCCTGCACAGCCTAGGAAAGCACGACATTATCAAATGCAGCCTTTCGATCACAGAGAAACAAGAAAGTCCGAGGTACGTCCTTTCTTGCCAGAGGCAGGGGCAGAGGAAAGAAGCTGCACAACACAGCTAGTTCCCAGGAACAGAAGTCCTCCCCGGCCTCTACAAAATCCACCGCATATCGCTGGGGCTCCACAGGCGGAGCTAGGCCCGGTGGGGGCACGTCTTCGTAATTTCAGCCACAAGTGGGTTCACTCCCTGTTGGATCCCTGGGCAATGAATATTGTGTCTCAGGGATACAAGCTGGACTTTGAGGAGATGCCCCCTCACCGACGGCCCTGCCGGCTTCCCCCCACGAGAGGGAAATAGTGTTAACTGCAATTCACAAATTGTATCTTCAACAGGTGGTGGTCAAGGTTCCCCTCCTTCAACAAGGAGGGGGTTATTATTCGACCATGTTGTAGTTCCGAAACCGGACGGTTCGGTCAGACCCATATTGAATTTAAAATCCCTGAACATATACCTGAAAGGGTTCAAGTTCAAGATGGAATCGCTAAGAGCGGTCATAGCAAGCCTGAAAGGGGGAGATTTTATGGTGTCTCTGGACATAAAGGATGCATACCTTCATGTCCCCGTTTATCCAGCTCATCAGGCGTACCTCAGATTTGCGGTACAGGATTGTCATTACCAATTTCAGACGTTGCCGTTTGGTCTCTCCACGGCCCCGAGAATCTTCACCAAGGTAATGGCGGAAATTATGGTGCTCCTGCGGAAGCAAGGTGTCACAATTATCCCGTACTGGGACGATCTCCTCATAAAAGCGAGATCAAGAGAGCAGTTGCTGAACAGCGTATCACTTTCTCTGGAAGTGTAACGGCAACACGGCTGGATTCTAAATATTCCAAAGTCGCAGTTGGTTCCTACGGCTCATCTGCCTTTCCTAGGCATGATTCTAGACAAAAGGGTTTATCTCCCGATAGAGAGAGCTCAGGAGCTCATGACACTGGTCAGGAACCTATTAAAACCAAAACAGGTGTCAGTGCATCACTGCACTCGAGTCCTGGGAAGGATGGTGGCATCATACGAGGCCATTCCCTTCGGCAGGTTCCATGCGAGGAACTTTCAATGGGACTTACTGGACAAGTGGTCCGGATCACATCTTCAGATGCATCGGTTAATCACTCTATCCCCCAGGGCCAGGGTGTCTCTCCTGTGGTGGCTGTAGAGTGCTCATCTTCTCGAGGGCTGCAGATTCGGCATTCAGGACTGGATCCTGGTGACCACGGATGCAAGCCTCCGAGGGTGGGGAGCAGTCACACAGGGAAAAAAGTTCCAAGCTCTGTGGGTAAGTCAGGAGACTTGCCTTCACATCAACATCCTGGAACTAAGGGCCGTATACAACGCCCTACGTCAAGCGGAGACCCTGCTTCGCGACCAACCGGTTCTGATTCAGTCAGAAGCCACCAGAATTCTTCGCTGGGCGGAGAATCACGTAAGCGCACTGTCAGTAGTGTTCATCCCGGGAGTGGACAACTGGGAAGCAGACTTCCTCAGCAGGCATGACCTCCACCCGGGAGAGTGGGGACTTCATCAAGAAGTCTTCACGCAGTTTGCAAGTCGGTGGGAACTGCCACAGGTAGATATGATGGCATCCCGCCTCAACAAAAAGCTACAGAGGTATTGCGCCAGGTCATGAGACCCTCAGGCGATAGCTGTGGACGCACTGGTGACACCGTGGGTGTTCCAGTCGGTCTATTTATTTCCTCCTCTTCCTCTCATACCCAAGGTGCTGAGTATAATAAGAAAAAGAGGAGTGAGAACAATCCTCATTGTTCCAGATGGGCCACGAAGGACCTGGTATCCAGATCTGCAAGAAATGCTCACAGAGGACCCGTGGCCTCTTCCTCTAAGACAGGACCTGTTGCAACAGGGGCCCTGTCTGTTCCAAGACTTACCGCGGCTGCGTTTGACGGCATGGCGGTTGAACGCCGGAGCCTAGCAGAAAAGGGCATTCCGGACGAGGTCATTCCTACGCGGATAAAGGCTAGGAAGGACGTGACAGCTAAACATTATCACCGTATACGGCGAAAATATGTTTCTTGGTGTGAGGCCAGGAATGCTCCTACAGAGGAATTCCAGCTGGGCCGTTTCCTTCACTTCCTACAGTCAGGAGTGAATTTGGGCCTAAAATTGGGTTCCATTGAGGTCCAGATTTCGGCCCTATCCATTTTCTTTTGAAAAGAGTTGGCTTCTCTACCAGAAGTACAGACGTTTGTAAGGGAGTGCTGCATATTCAGCCTCCTTTTGTGCCTCCAGTGGCACCTTGGGATCTTAACGTGGTGTTAAGTTTCCTGAAATCACACTGGTTTGAACCACTTAAAACGGTGAAGTTAAAATATCTCACGTGGAAAGTGATCATGCTATTAGCCTTGGCTTCGGCTAGGCGTGTGTCAGAATTAGCGGCTTTGTCACATAAAAGCCCCTATCTGGTTTTCCATATGGATAGAGCAGAATTGCGGACCCGTCCACAATTTCTGTCAAAAGTGGTGTCATCTGTTCATATGAACCAACCTATTCTGGTGCCTGTGGCTACTTGTGACTTGGAGGATTCCGAGTTACTGGATGTGGTCAGGGCTTTGAAGGTTTATGTAGCCAGAACGGCTAGAGTCAGGAAAACGGAGTCACTATTTATCCTGTATGCATCCAACAAGCTGGGTGCTCCTGCTTCAAAGCAAACTATTGCTCGCTGGATCTGTAACACGATTCAGCAGGCTCATTCTGCGGCTGGATTGCCGCTGCCAAAATCAGTTAAAGCCCATTCCACTAGGAAGGTGGGCTCTTCTTGGGCGGCTGCCCGAGGGGTCTCGGCATTACAACTATGCCGAGCCGCTACTTGGTCAGGTTCAAACTAGTGATGAGCGAGGTTCGGTTTTACTCGGTTTTACTCGGTTCTCAAAACGGCATCTTATTGGCTATCCAAAACACGTGACATCCGTGAGCCAATAAGATGCCGTTTTGAGAACCGAGTAAAACCGAGTAAAACCGAGTAAAACCGAATCCGCTCATCACTAGTTCAAACACTTTTGCGAAGTTCTACAAGTTTGATACCCTGGCTGAGGAGGACCTATTGTTTGCTCAATCGGTGCTGCAGAGTCATCCGCACTCTCCCGCCCTTTTGGGAGCTTTGGTATAATCCCCATGGTCCTTACGGAGTCCCCAGCATCCACTAGGACGTTAGAGAAAATAAGATTTTACTTACCGGTAAATCTATTTCTCGTAGTCCGTAGTGGATGCTGGGCGCCCGTCCCAATTGCGGACTTTTTCTGCAATACTTGTATATAGATATTGCTGCAATAAGGGCTATGTTATTGTTGCATCAGGGTTGAACTGATGCTCTGTTGTTGTTCATACTGTTGACTGGGTAAGTTTATCACAAGTTATACGGTGTGATTGGTGTGGCTGGTATGAATCTTGCCCTGGATTTCCAAAATCCTTTCCTTGTACTGTCAGCTCTTCCGGGCACAGTTTCTCTAACTGAGGTCTGGAGGAGGGACATAGAGGGAGGAGCCAGAGCACACCAGAATCTAAATTCTTTCTTAAAGTGCCCATGTCTCCTGCGGAGCCCGTCTATTCCCCATGGTCCTTACGGAGTCCCCAGCATCCACTACGGACTACGAGAAATAGATTTACCAGTAAGTAAAATCTTATTTTTTAATAACTTTGTGTATTAAACAAAGTTTGTGTACATTGAGCCATCAGAAAACAAAGGTTTCACTATCTCACTCTCACTCAAAAAAGTCCGTATTTCGGAATATTCCGTATTTCAGAATATTTGGATATGGGATACTCAACCTGTATCTTCTGTATTACAACCATAGCAGCATTACTGTTTGCCTTAATGTACTGTAAATGACAGTCAGGTGCTGTATGGTGAGGTTCTAAGGGGCATTCATGTTGCAGATTGGGTTCTAAGGGACATTTGTGTTTCAGATACTGTAGTATTCTAGGGGCATTACTGTGGTACAGTACAGTAGATTGTATTCTTAGGGCATTACTGCGGCAGATACTGTAGTATTCTAATGGCATTACTGTGGTACAGTAGATTGTATTCTAAGGGCATTACTGTAGCAGATACTAGTATTCTAAGGGCATTACTGTGGTATAGTAGATTGTATTCTAAGGGCATTACTGTGGCAGATACTGTAGTATTCTAATGACATTACTGGGGTACAGTAGATTGTATTCTAAGGGCATTACTGTGGCAGATACTGTAGTATTCTTATGGCATTACTGTGGTACAGTAGATTGTATTCTAAGGGCATTACTGTAGCAGATACTAGTATTCTAAGGGCATTACTGTGGTATAGTAGATTGTATTCTAAGGGCATTACTGTGGCAGATACTAGTATTCTAAGGGCATTACTGTGGTATAGTAGATTGTATTCTAAGGGCATTACTGTGGCAGATACTGTAGTATTCTAAGGGCATTACTGTGGCAGATACTGTAGTATTCTAAGGGCATTAATGTGGTAGATTGTATTGTAAGGGAGATTTGTGTTTCAGATAGTATTCGAAGGGCATTACTGTGGCAGAATTTATTCTAAGGGACTATTACTATTTACTGTGGCCTAATGTGTTATGATGAGGTGCATTACTCTTGCATAATGTGTTATAAGGTCCATGACTGTGGCAGATCTCTACTTTGTGACGTAATGTGAATATGCTACTGCATTACTGTGACATACAGTAACGTGAATAAGGTGGTCTACTGTGTGACACAACGTGAATCACGGCCAGTACTGTGACGTGAATAAACTGCACTACTGTGACGTGACGTGAATAAGATGGATTCAGGTGAGTGCTGCATCATCTGTCATGAAATCAATTTATACTGTAATGAACAGTACTGAGATGGGTAAGGGTGGGAGGGCCGCATGTTGATGTGGGTGTGGTTCATCAAATCGACAGTGTCTAGGTCGACAATGTTTAGGTCGACCACTATAGGTCGACAGTCACTAGGTCGACATGGATGGAAGGTCGACAGGGTTTCTAGGTCGACATGTGCTAGGTCGACCGGTCTAAAGGTCGACTTGAGGATTTTTTTTTTTTTGGTGTCGTTTTCTTCGTAGAGTGACCGGGATCCCAAATTAGTGCACCGTGTCCCCTTGCATGGCGAGCAAACTTCGGGCATGGTGCCTTCGCTCCGCTACCGCTTCGCTCGGCACACTTTACCGTTCCAATCGTAGTCCACGTGGATCGTTAAGTATGAAAAAATTCAAAAAAAGAAAAAAAATGTGAAAAACTCATGTCGACCTTTAGACCTGTCGACCTGTCGACCTAGCACATGTCGACCTAGAAACCCTGTCGACCTTCCATCCATGTCGACCTAGTGACTGTCGACCTATAGTGGTCGACCTAAACATTGTCGACCTAGACACTGTCGATCTTCAGACCGGATCCCGTTGATGTATGTCATAATGTTTATAAGGGCAATGCTAATGTGTGTCACAATGTCTATAAAGGTAGTGTTCTGTCTAATGCCCTGGACCTACAGTACTGTACTGTAGCGATACTGTAAGTGTATGTCACATTTAAAAATTTGAACCTTAAGTTTTTAAGACAGTACAGTATACTATGCCCTCCTGAGTGATTAGGTGCAGGGTACTAGAATGGAACAATTCCATTGATTGTGATGTCATAAAGATGCTGTCAATGTTGAATTTCATTGGCTGTACAGTATGCTGCCATTATACTGTATACTGTATATATTTTTTTACAGGTCTGGAAACACGATGGCATAGAAGGCAAGAAAGGCGCCACCGAGTTTCTAAGTATTGTCCAGTACAGTACTGTACATAGTGATTTATACAGTATTTTCAATGTGTCCCACCCCCCTGTTCTGACCAGCCCAGATAACTCACCGCAATCTGGATGGAAGGGAGGGTGGGACACTGCCAGTGAGATCCGGTGGCCGGGAAGTGCAGGGCAACGGTGAGGTCCGGCGGGTGGGCGGTTGTCTGGCTGGCTTTTCTATCATGCATTACTGTTATTAATCTGCTACATTATAATGCATGCACTGGCAATATTGACTGTATATATATCATGGGCCCTAGCCCATGCAGTCTCTAATGGTTAGGTAAACCAATGTGGTGGCTGGCCACACCCATATGCACGGGCACCTACTACTGCATTCCCCCGGTAGGCCCATCGTGCCCCAGTCAGACACTGAGTGCAAGGGGAGGTGAGTTTCTCCCTGGGGTAAGAGTGGATTTGTGAGGTGGATACAGAGCTTCGGGATGGTGTGGGAGACTGGCAATGCATGAAACAGCATGTGGGCTGTGTGGGGTAGAAAGGAGAGATACTGTACTGTACATACTGTATAATTTATACACTACAGCATCACTTACGGTACTGTTATATTTTTTACTCACAGTACCGCCACCACCTGCCTGCCCGCAGACCCCCCAGGGTGATGATGAGGAGGCAAGCACCAAAGCAGGCGGTAAGCACACTACTCTCCGATTTCTGCCTCGCTTCCCAGTGGTATTGTGTAATGAGAATTTTGGTGCGACTGTCATTGTTACACTACTGACAGCTTCACTTACGGTACTGTTATTTTTTTCACAGTACCGCAGCCACCCCTGTCACAGGAAGTACAGGAGGAGGAGGCGCCAGGCCCCAGCTCAGACGGTAAGCACACTACTCTCTGATTTCTGCCTCGTTTCCCAGTTGTATTGTGTAACAAGAATTCTGGTGCACCATTCATAATTTGTTATCCCGGCAGTCAAGATCCCAGTGCCAGAATCCGCACACCCCTGAAAATGGTGGCTACGATGGCTCAAATTGTGTGGGAGACCGGCACCGGGATCCCGACACACACGATCCTATTTGTAAGGATGCCGGATGAAGTGAGTATACAGCCAGGGAAGGGAGAGGTTAGGTTTAGGCACCACCAGGGATGACTTAGGGTAAAGCACCAAGGGGGAGATTTAGGCTGCAAGAGGGGAGCTTTTGGGATAGAGGGGAGGGGGGTACTATCAGTGGTGCAAGTAGAATTTTTTTCTTAGTGGTACTCATAGTTAAAATGGGTGTGGTCATGTGTCAAGAGGGGGCGTGGTCACACAAAACTAGGTGAGTTGCTGCATGACAATAGGCGCATTGCCACATTATGTCACACACCTTAATGCCCATTACACATTATGCCACACACCCTAATGCCCATTACACATTATGCCACACAACATAATGCCTTCCATATTGTACCACACACTGTAATGCCTATTACATATTGTGCCACACACAATTATGCCACTGACACCATTTTATGTACCACACACAAAGATATGCCCCATATAACTTATGCACCAGTGGAGGGCTGATGGTACTGTATACCACCACAAAATTTCTTAACTCCGTACCACTGCGTACCACCCTACTTTCAGCACTTAAGTACTTAACGAACCCCTGTCGGTATTTTCCCATTTTGTATTTTCGCTTTCGGGATGCCATCGTTGGGATACTGAGCGCCGGCATCGAGTAGGGTTAGGGTTAGGCTGCGAGCATGCGTGGTTAGGTTTAGACACCACCAGGGGGTTTAAGCACCAAGGGGGAGGTTTAGGTTTAGGCTGCAGGAGGGTAGGTTTTTGGTTAGCGGGGAGGGGGGTACTATAATTAACAAAACCCTGTCGGGATTTTCACATTTGGTATTTTTGCATTCGGGATGCATTCATCGGGATACTGAGCGCTGGCATACCGAATGCCGGCATATCATATGATATTTTATGCTTTATTTTTATTTATTATCTACAGTACTGTATTTCATTGTACTGGAGCTCCGGCAGTGGTAATCATTATTATTGTTACAAACACACTATTGTCTTACAGTATTACTGTCATTTTTTTATTTTACAATACTTGTTATCTTTTACACACAGACCGCCTTGTGATCGATATTGAGGCAGAGGAGGAGGAGGAGCCGCCTTCTGTCCACCTTGGTTATGTAATCTACAGTACTGTTCTGTACATTGTGTTCTACCCATGGGTTGGGTTCACATGACCGACAGCGGCATTCTGAATGCCGGGATCCCGACAGCCAGTATTTTAAATACAGGTACAGTACGTCCCCTACCAATGGACAGTCATTCTGCTCCTATTAAGAATGTCTCTCTGCTTCCTGTACTCTACTTTCTGTACCACTGTACTACTGTAAAGTACTGTACAATACTGTAGTACAGTAGTACTGTAAATAACAATGTAAAATTTTACTTTTAAATGTTTGGTTTATTTTTGTTTAATTTTCAACACAAACATCGTTTACATGGAGCCAGAGGAGGAGGAGGAGTCCCAGTGCAGTAAGTACAGTAATCTACAGTACTGTTCTGTACTGTAACATAGTAACATACTGTAGTTTCTCAGTTTAAAAAAAGACAATTTGTCCATCGGGTTCAATCTACTTGTGGTCTCCTACACTGTATTATTTTTAGGACTAATTGTATCTGTTGTGGATGGTGGCTGTTGTGTTTATTCCTCTTTTTTTGACTATAGTGCGCAATCTAACCCTGTATATCTTTATCCATTAGGAATTTATCTAGCCCATTCTTTAAAGTATTGACAGAGTCCTCCTGTATATCTTTATCCATTAGGAATTTATCTAGCCCATTCTTAAAAGTATTGACAGAGTCCGCCTGTATATCTTTATCCATTAGGAATTTATCTAGCCCATTCTTTAAAGTATTGACAGAGTCCGCCTGTATATCTTTATCCATTAGGAATTTATCTAACCCATTCTTAAAAGTATTGACCGAGTCCGCCTTTACTAGTCTCGCAGGCAGGGAATTCCAAACACGTATTGTCCTTACTGTGAAGAAACCTTTTCGTCTCTGTGTGCAAAATCTCCTTTCCTCCTTCCAGCGTCTCCATCCCCTTGATCAGTTTGGTCGCCCGCCTCTGAACCTTTTCTACTTCCAGGATATCCTTTTTGTAGTATGGTGCCCAAAATTGTGCACAGTATTCAATATGTGGCCTCACTAGGGATTTATATAATGGGAGTACAGTACAACACTCTCATCCCTTGCATCAATTCCCTGCTTAATGCATGCTAATACCTTATTTGCCTTCTTACAGTAGCTGTAATCCTACTGTACTTTGGGTACTGCTGCTAAGTTTATTATCTACATGTGAATGCCCAAGTCTTTTTCCAGTACAGAATCCCCTAATTTTACCCCATTTAGTGTGTACTGGAGGTGGTATTTTTATTCTTGCTACCAAAGTGCAATACTGTACCTTACACTTGTCTGTATTGAACCTCATTCTCCATTTTGCTGCCAATGCTTCTAGTCTAAATAAGTCATTCTGAAGAGACTGAGTATCTCCCTCTGAATTTATAACCTTACACAGTTTGGTATCGTCTGCACAAATTGACACCAAGCTCTCTAGACCTACTGCTAGATCATTTATGAAAATGTTGAACAATAGTGGTCCAAGTACAGACCCTTGTGGCACTCCACTTAGTTCTTCAGTCCAATTTGAAAAAGTTCCATTTACCACAACTCGGTGCTCACTATTACTGTATCTTACCAATTACTAACCCAAGTGCATATTGTGCTCCCTAGCCCCAGTTCTTGTAATTTATAGATAAGTCTCATGTGGTACTGTGTCGAAAGCTTTAACAAAGTCTAAAAAGATTACATCCACCTACTTACCCTGGTCTAGGTTCGCGCTGTTTCGTAAAATCCTAACAAGTTTGTTTGACATGATCTATACTTCACAAATCCATCTTGGTTCCTAATAATAACCTTATTGGCTTCAAGGAAATTCTGTATACTATCCCTAAAAATACCTTCCAGTACTTTCTCCACTATGCATGTAAGACTAACTGGTCTATAGTTACCTGGTTCAGATTTACTTCCCTTTTTGAATATCGGCACTACAGTACTTCCGCTATACACCAGTCTTTGGTAACTATGCCTGATGTGAGTCACTGAAGATTAAAAATAGCGGTCTTGCTAGTTTGAAGTGTACAGTAGTTCCATGAGAACCCTATGGCGAATTACATCGGGACCAGGTGACTTATTAATCTTATTTTTTTTTATTGGTCACAGATTACTTCCTCACTTAAATAAGCACTTACAGTAGCTGTCATGATTGGATGCCATTCTGATGCCAGAATGTGCATAACTGCAAACAATATTGTATTGATCAATCTCTGCAAATGGCCTGGGTGTGGTTATGTATAAATCCTGTGTTAAAAGGTCATTCTAACTGCCCTTCCCAGCAGGAACTCTGCTATGTGTCAAGGTAACCAAGCTCTTTGATAAGTCAGGCAGAGAATGCTTCAGGGAAGCAGATTGTATCCCCTTCCTCTCTGTATCCATAAAAACTATATTAAGTACTGTATGTGTTCTATTGTATTGTATGTGTGGTAAATGTCTTAGGACAAATAGAAGACTAGTATTGGCCTGGTGAGTATGTATCTCGTTACAGACACAGAGCTTCAAAGGAGGGTTTGATGAGACCCTTATCAGAACTAAGATCTTAAAGTAAACGCAGGTCAGGCCTAAAATGTGTTTTCTTAACTGGTTTGTGTATCTCCCAACAGGTTGTTTACTGACCCCAGGGGGTCACCAGAGAGACCAGAAAGACATGTTGGCTAGGGAAGGTGATAAGAACATCCTTCAGTGAGCAATAACAGTGTCTTAGTATGATTGATAAATCTGATTGCCCAGCTTCAAAGGCTATTAGAAAATAAGGCCATTCATCCCTAAATGAGTGGCTGGGAAGCCCAGTATGAGCTGACACTCAATACCTTCTCTGGCTTTGGAAGGGTTAAAAACAAACTCTCCAGGGGGAGGGGGGCTGAATGGGCAACCTCAGTTTTAAATAGGAGAAACACAGGCTGTAAAGCGGGCATTATCAAAGAGGCGAGTCAGGAGAAGCATCCTGGCTCTGTAATGTCCCGAATATCTGAAGAGGCTTCACTTCATCCCATCGTTTCACTCTGCATGTGCTAGGATCGGTGGGTTTATCTCCCTATTTTTATTTTTCTGGAAATTGTCTTTTCTGATGTGACTTTGACTTTTTATCATTATATTCTTGTAACTTTCTTTTTTCTGTAACATAAGCTTTGAAGTGAGATGGCATGGAGACTGGAGCACTACTGACAGTTGTTTGGAGGGTTCCCCTTTTTCCATTTGAACTTATAAGAATATTCTAGTTGTGTCCGCATTTTTCATCTATTGTTGATCTATGAGGTTCACTGCTACATGAATCTGCTGACTTCACCATTTGTATGAATTTTCCACAATTGGGAGTTCTAGGATATTTGAGTAGCTGATTCACGAGGCTGGATGGTTATTTCTACACTATGCTAGAGTGAGGCTTGGAATTCCTCCTGTGAACAATCCTGATTGAACTGTTTAAGTCCAAATCTATTTTGACATTTTTTGAAAGACATACCCCTGATGAAGTCTTGCTGTTAGACGAAACGCGTTGGTTACTGTTTTTTGATGTTATCTCCGAATATTTATGAGGAAGAATAAGGATACAGCTGAAAGTTACCTACTCTCCTCTACACCGTGCTTGTGAACCAATATAGGAGAAATTACATCTTGATGTTTATGCAACTTGATGGACATTTACAGTATGCCTTTGTATTTTTAATACATTTTTATGAAGGAACAGTTCATTCTTACATTTCTATGTTTTAAAACTTGTTTAATATGTACTGTGAAACCTGTTGGGTTTCCTTTGAATATTAGGGGTTGATATAAACCCTGGGCGCCATTTTCCTCTATTCTTTACCTCATAAGCTTTGAAGTGTTCACTTAAATTAAATAATCAATTTTAGCTCTGTTTTTTGTTGTGTTTCCAACCCAACTCTCTGAAAGAGGCGTTACCAAAATATTAATCATTCTGGGTGCAGGCAAAAGCCATAAGTTTGCCTTGGGTCATACCCTAAACGTTGTACTTTGGCTGGTGTCAGTGACCGTGTTGAAATTAATGCACGTGCTCAGGTATCTAGTAACGGTGTCACGTGGCAGGGATTCACAGATTGGCGTATCTGGGGAATCACCATGCCTAGAATCATGACAGTAGCAGTGGGACATTACCATTGCTGAGGTTACAGTATGCGTTAATCCCGTCATCTGGTCCTCTCTTGTGAATACAGAAGAGAAAAACTCAATTCATTTTTCCACCACTATACAGTATGTCATTATTAGAGATTTGCGGCGGGCACTTTTCGTGTTTTGTGTTTTGGTTCTAGCTCCATGCTCATGTTTTGGATCTGGATTGGTTTTGCCAAAACCACCCTTTCGTGTTTTGGTTTTGGTTTTGGATCTGGATGATTTTTGGGGAAAAAAAACCATAAAAACAGCTAAAATCACAGAATTTGGGGGTAATTTTGATCCTACAGTATTATTATCCTCAATAACATTCGTTTTCACTCATTTCCAGTCCATTTTGAACACCTCACACCTCACAATATTGTTTTTAGACCAAAAGGTTACACCGAGGTGGCTGTATGACTAAGCAAAGTGACACAAGTGTGCGGCACAAACACCTGGCCCATCTAGGAGTGGCACTGCAGTGTCAGACAGGATGGCACTTAAAAAAACTAGGCCCCAAACAGCACATCATGCAAAGAAGTAAATGAGGTAGCTGTATGACTAAGCTAGGCGACACAAGTGTGTGGCACAAACACCTGGCCCATCTAGGAGTGGCACTGCATTTGCAGACAGGATGGCACGTAAAAAAAATAGGCCCCAAGCAGCCCATCATGCAAAGAAGTAAAAGAGGTGCAATGAGGTAGCTGTATGACTAAGTTAAGCGACACACGTGTGTGCGTGGCACAAACACCTGGCCCATCTAGTAGTGGCACTGCATTTGCAGACAGGATGGCACTTAAAAAAACTAGGCCCCAAACAGCACATCATGCAAAGAAGTAAAAGAGGTGCAAAGAGGTAGCTGTATGACTAAGCTAAGCGACACAAGTGTGCGGCACACCTGGCCCATCTAGGAGTGGCACTGCAGTTGCAGACAGGATGGCACATGAAAAACTAGGCCCCAAACAGCACATCATGCAAATAAGTAAAAGAGGTGCAATGAGGTAGCTGTATGACTAAGCTAAGTGACACAAGTGTGCGGCACAAACACCTGGCCCATCTAGGAGTGGCACTGCAGTAGCAGACAGAATGGCACTTAAAAAAACTAGGCCCCAAAGAGCACATCATGCAAAAGAAGTAAAAGAGGTGCAATGAGGTAGCTGTATGACTAAGCTAAGCGACACAAGTGTGCAGCACAAACACCTGACCCATCAAGGAGTAGCACTTAAAAAAAACAGTCCCCATACAGCACATCATGCAAAGAAGTAAAAGAAGTGCAATGAGGTAGCTGTATGACTAAGCTAAGCAACATAAGTGTGCGGCACAAACACCTGGCCCATCTAGGACTGGCACTGCAGTTGCAGACAGGATGGCACTTAAAAAACTAGGCCCCAAACAGCACATCATGCAAAGAAGTAAAAGAGGTGCATTGAGGTAGCTGTATCACTAAGCTAAGCGACACAAGTGTGCGGCACAAACACCTGACCCATCAAGGAGTGGCACTTAAAAAACCAGTCCCCAAACAGCACATCATGCAAAGAAGTAAAAGAGGTGCATGAGGTAACTGTATGACTAAGCTAAGCGACACAAGTGTGCGGCACAAACATCTGGCTCATCTAGGAGTGGCATTGCAGTTGCAGACAGGATGGCACTTAGAAAAACTAGGTCCAAAGAGCACATAATGCAAAGAAGTAAAAGTATGTTAACCGCAGCCTGGGTTACAACAAGGAATTTGTAAGGACAGTGATTTGCGCCAGTCAATACAGTTACAGTATGACTGCTACTGCACAGTATTTGTGCAAAGCAGTCCTGACTCTAAGCAACCCCTTTCTAGTCCCCCCTGCGGTACAGAGCACATCCTCTGTACCAGCAAGCTACTTATTGTACTGTACAGTATCTCAGTGTCTGCTAATACTCGGAAGTGTGAGGTGCAAATGTTTTATTAGTAATACAGCAGGTACTGTACAAAGAAACATAGATTTTGATGGAAGATACTGTAAGAACCACTTGGACCATCTAGTCTTTAGTTAAGCAGACAAAAGACTTTGTACAAGGTTACTCTAAATTGCATTTGGAATTGAATGTATACAGTAGAGATCTGTCCACAGCGTACACTACTACTGTACATACAGTACTGTACAGTATCTACTTTATCCTGCCATGTACAGTATGGCACAGCTTGAATTCTCAAACTATAAGATAATTTAAAGTACAGTGCCCATGCTTTGTGATTTTTCCTAAGTTGCTTCTTTAATATGGTACTTTATACAAACAGTATTCTACTGTATTATGACAAACAAAATTGTTGGGTGTACAGTAGGCTGGTCTATAAATATACTGTACAGTAAGTCAGTTTCCAAAGAAACACTGTTCAATACTGTACATCAGGGATGGGAAACCCTCAGTCCTCCAGCTGTTGTTGAACTAAACATCCCAGCATGCCCTGCAACAGTTTTAGCATGGCAAAATAGCAAAACTAGCAAGGCATGCTGGCACTGCATGTGCAGTTCGTTCAACAACAGCTGGAGGACCGAAGGTTTGGTGTACAGAGTGAATAAAAAAAATTAAATAAATGGATCAGTAAAGAAAATGCTCCATGTGCAGTACTGTACAGGACTGTACAGTCTTTTCCACAGCATGTGTATTAGAGGTACTGTATACTGTTTACACTAAATGCACAGTAAATTATTTTTTAATTACAAACACACACGTGCATCCCAGATGGAAATCTGCTGTACACAGCAGACAGCTTATGGTGACAGGACTCACTTACTGTATCACCACCCATAGTCGTGGTATATTTTAGATAGCGTAATGAGACGCTCCTGCAGCATTTCCCTGATTCATGTAAAACCTGTGTGCATACAGTATCTCTATTGAATGTAAAGTACAGTAACAGTACAGTATATTACAATAGAAAAAAAATAGTGTCAGTGAAAAAAACGCCTCATGACAGATACACAAGCTCATGTCTAAATGTACAGTAAGCAGTTATCCCTTGCCATTGGTTTTAGATTATGCCCTAATGGCTAGGGGACTTGGCCGCTCACATACTGTACTGTATTGTACTGTACCCCTAACTTCAATGGACCATACTGTAGTTTTGCTTAAACTCCTTGTTTTGCGTCTGTATACACTATATTTATTAATTGATCACTCTACGGGATCTCATTGCCCCTGTGTATTTTGGGTATTGAGACGCTCCTTCAGCATTGCTCTGTAGTTTGTCAACTTGCTATGTGATCCAGTCTGGTGTATCACATACAGTAATCTCCATCTGTACCTTTTTGGCAGGCACAGTACCTCTTTTTAATGGTATGTACCTGCCAAATTGGGCTTTGTACCGATTTTTGACTCTCCAAATTAACATTGAAAGTATAGGAAAGGGTCCGTGGCCACACCCCCTTTTGCCTGTGACCACGCCCCTTTCCTAATTTGTACTGGTTTTCATGTGTAAAATGTTGCAGGGAATCGTACAGTTTCATAATGTGCACACAGCTTGCCTATCCCTATCGCCCCTGTGTATTTTAGCTAGGGTATTCAGACGCTCCTTCAGCATTGCCCTGTAGCCAGCAAAACCTGTGCCATCGCTCGCTCCATAGCCGGGGGCCTCCACGGGGCAAGGGATAATGGGCGGCAGCCATTTTGTTAACTTGCTATGTGTTCGAGTCTGGTGTATCGGAATGTGCATAGAGTTCACATATTCCTATCGCCCATGTGTATTTTAGCTAGGGTATTCAGACGCTCCTTCAGCATTGCCCTGTAGCCTGCAAAACCTATGCCGTCGCTCCATAGCAAAATGCTTCCACGAGTCGGGGGGGTCACGTGCAGTGGCCATTTTGTCAGTTTTTCTTGCGATCGAGTCTGGTGTATCGCAATGTGCATAGAGCTTGCTTATCCCTCTCGCCCCTGTGTATTTTACATAGGGTATTGTGACGCTTCTTCAGCATTGCCCTGTAACTTGCAAAACCTATGCAGTCGTTGGCTCGATAGCTATAGATAGCTCGATAGCTAACAGATACAAAAATAAATTTTTTTATAAAGTGTCTGGAAAAATCTAACATGCATTTGCATATTGGGAATCGAACCAGGGACTCTAAGTATGGAAAGCAGAACACTTCACCACTTGGACACGTCGCCACCGACAGATGAATAAGCCAATTGGTTTTGATTATGCCGTAATGGCTATGGGATTAGGACGCTAACATCAATAGACCACAATGTACCTGTAACATGTTCGTTTGCGTCTGTGTACTCTAATGGTTTTATTTGTTGATCTGTCTGCGGGACTTGGATGCTCACATATTACTAATGTCAATGGATTATGCTGTGGCTTTATCATGTTCGTTTTCATATGAATATACTGTACTACTGTATTTACGTCTGTACACTGTAATATACTGTATGGCATACTGTAGCATATTGTAACATAATGAGACGCACCAGTAAAGTAGTTCTTACGTTGTAGTTCAGTATTGTATTTTAATGGAGACCACACGCATGCACAATGGTGATTATAAAAAGTGACATCTGGTGGATGATCGCAGGTATTACACTTAAAGGTAACGCCAAATGTTCTGTGCGCCTCCCTAGGACTAGGCGCGCCTCCTTGCACCCAGGCACGCTGTGTATGCCCAATCGCGACTAACGCCTCAGCCAGTCAGGATAACGGAGGCTCCATCTGTAATTGGTTGCACCAGAACTTTTGAGGGGCTTATTAGCAAAGGGGGTGAATACATATGCATATGCCAATTTTCACATTTTTGTTTGTAAAACTTATTTTTTATATACATTTTTCTGATTTCTCTTTACCAACTTAGATTATTTTGTGCAGATCCATCACATAAAATTAACATAAAAAAAAATGACAGGTTGTAATATAACAAAATAGGTAAAAATCCATAACTGTAGCCTTCATAATCATTCAATATCCCCTCACTACTTTCTAATAACTGTATCTTTCTTCCTATCAGCAAAAATAATTACTTTGTATAGTAACTCTCTCATTGACTGCTCAATGTAAAGGCAAACAGCCAAGAGCTACAGTGAACAGTTTTATCAGTTTGCTGATGAAATGCCTTTATTTCCCAAAAGGATCACTGCTAATAAGGATCTCTCACTCACCATTCACTGCTTACAGCATACGG
This sequence comes from Pseudophryne corroboree, assembly GCF_028390025.1. Taxonomy (NCBI): domain Eukaryota; kingdom Metazoa; phylum Chordata; class Amphibia; order Anura; family Myobatrachidae; genus Pseudophryne; species Pseudophryne corroboree. The sequence goes on from NC_086447.1 coordinate 112,226,482, forward strand.
TGAGCAGCAGAATCCTAAAGATGGACTAGCTGTTCCTTTTCTATAACTTCCTTCCTTAACCAAGTGTTGGCTTACCTATACTAATTAGTGTATAATTTAGCAAAATATATTTGCCACAACCCTTTAAATTATATAATGTATCAATACCTGAAATTTCGTCCTGATCCATTTAAAACGTAAACATTTTTTTTTTGCATTCAGTATTCACAGTGTCTATTTGTGTCTATATATTGCCACTTTTTAGGATAACACGTGATACCTTCGTGTGAATTCTCTCACATCATGCTCTAGTACCCTATTTCCTGTCTCAACTTATTTGTTATTTTATTTTAAAAATATCCTATTAAAAGTGACATTATATTATTTACAATTAAATAACCCAATCGTGCCCTTACCCATACGAATTCTTTCCTCTTCCATACCTTCTTGAACTACATGCCGTCTCTGAAGGAGCACAGCCACTTTCCAAACATTTATGATAAATACAATTTTTTCTAATCCTAGTTAATAATTAGGATATAGAGGATTTTCTCAAAACTTACATAAATTGAACATAACAAGTGTAGTGAACACAATTCTCTTCTATCTGACATACTCAGAATGTCATCATCTTCACAATATCAACATCTGACTTGTCAACAGGTGAAATTTCAACATTGGGGAGTTTTTTTAGAACTGGTGATGTTGCTCATAGCGAGTGTAGTATGTTATTCCGGTGCTTGGGACCCCGGCGCCAAGCATCCCGGCGCCGGGATCCCAACCTTCGGCATGCAGTCAGCGGGGTGAGCGTAAAAGAGTCCCTTGCGGGCTCGCTGTGCTCGCCATGCTGCGGGCATGGTGGTGCGCTACATGCTATTTATTCTCCTTCCAGAGGTATCGTGGACACCCCAAGAGGGAGACTAGTCGTCGGTATGCCGGCTTTAGGGATTCCAGCGTTGGTATGGTGAGCGCTGGGATCCCGACAGCCGGCATATCAAATGCCTCCCCTCATAGCAACCAATCAGATTCTTCTTAACATTTATCTAGCTGCATGTAGAAGATAATAGATAGAATCTGATTGGTTGGTATGGCCAACATCACCAGTTACAAAAAAACTCCTACCTTAGTAACTTGACACTTATTGTCAGAATGTCAACAGTAGGGTTAGGCTGTGGGGCACAAGATTAGAGGGAAGTTAGGGATAGGGGATGAAGTAAATATGACAAGTTTAACTTAAGTTACTGTAAGAAGGGATGTAGGAAATGGAAACATCGACGGTCTACCCAGGTGAAATCGGGCACATCAGCTAGTCGAACCATATAAGAACATAGCTAATAGAGTGATACAATCAAAATATGATGGATAATAATGAAATTGCAAAATTCAGTTATAAATAAATAAATAAATAGTCAATTTATCATCACAAGTAGGACTTTTATGCTACTGTAGATATTTATGCAGTATCAGTGGCACTTGACCATTTTTGCTTATTAATAACATTTTACAAATTTGATAATCAGTTGTGAATTATGTATACCACCGCCAGAGGAACAGCAACGTGGGAACCGAACCCACCCAAACATTGCGATCCGAGGCTGGATCCGAGTCCGGCTCGGGACTTCCCGCCTTACTCGGATCCCAAAGCAAGGCCGAACATCATCTTCCCGCTGTCAGATTCTCGCGGGTTTTAGATTCTATATAAGTCCCCGGTGATCGCCACCATCTTCACTGTGGAGAAAGTACTGGACGGACGTGCCTGTCTTCAGTACTGTGTTGTCTGGCATGGTATGGGGAGGGTGCTCTGTCTGCTGTATCTGAAACGGGTGCTCTCTGTCTGCTGTATCTGAAAGGGGTGATCTCTCTGTCAGCTGTATCTGAAAAAGGGGCGCTCTCTCTGTCAGCTATATATGAAAAAGGGGTGATCTCTCTGTCAGCTATATATGAAAAAGGGGTGCTCTCTCTGTCTGCTGTATCTGAAAGGGGTGATCTCTCTGTCAGCTGTATCTGAAAAAGGGGTGATCTCTCTGTCAGCTATATATGAAAAAGGGGTGCTCTCTCTGTCTGCTGTATCTGAAAAAGAGGTGCTCTCTCTGCTGTATCTGAAAGGGGTGCTCTCTCTGTCTGCTGTATCTGAAAGGGGTGCTCTCTCTGCTGTATCTGAAAGGGGCTATCTCTCTGTCAGCTGTATCTGAAAAAGGGGTGCTCTCTCTGTCAGCTATATATGAAAAAGGGATGCTCTCTCTGTCAGCTATATATGAAAAAGGGGTGCTCTCTCTGTCAGCTATATATGAAAAAGGGGTGCTCTCTCTGTCAGCTATATATGAAAAAGGGGTGCTCTCTCTGTCTGCTGTATCTGAAAAAGGGGTGCTCTCTCTGCTGTATCTGAAAGGGGTGCTCTCTCTGTCTGCTGTATCTGAAAGGGGTGCTCTCTCTGCTGTATCTGAAAGGGGCTATCTCTCTGTCAGCTGTATCTGAAAAAGGGGTGCTCTCTCTGTCTGCTGTATCTGAAAAAGGGGTGCTCTCTCTGTCTGTTGTATCTGTAACGGGTGCTATCTCTGCTGTATCTGAAAAAGGGGTGCTCACTCTGTCTGCTATATCTGAAAGGGGTGATATCTCTGTCTGCTGTATCTGAAAAAGGGGTGCTCTCTCTGTCAGCTGTATCTGAATAAGGGGTGCTCTCTCTGTCTGCTGTATCTTAAAAAGGGGTGCTCTCTCTGTTGTATCTGTAACGGGTGCTATCTCTGCTGTGTCTGAAAAAGGGGTGCTCACTCTGCCTGCTATATCTGAAAGGGGTGCTAACTCTGTCTGCTGTATGTGAAAAAGGGGTGCTCTCTCTGCTGAATCTGAAAAGGGGTGCTCTCTCTGCCTGCTGTATCTGAAAGGGGTGATCTTTTCGTCCATTCAGGGGCTCTGCCCTAGTGTAAAGTAAAAATAATAAAAGCTAAAAACAAAAAGCCTAAAATTATCATTATAAAAATTGTTTTTGTTTGTGTGTGCTGTACCCCAGTGTACTATACAATTTTTATTTTTATTTCATAAGTACTGTGACACTGCTGGTCAGACCGCCGTATATTGGCCCTCATTCCGAGTTGTTCGCTCGCTAGCTGTTTTTAGCAGCAGAGCAAACGCTAAGCCGCCGCCCTCTGGGAGTGTATCTTAGCTTAGCAGAAGTGCGAACGAAATGATCGCAGCGCTGCTACAAAAAAAGATTGTGCAGTTTCAGAGTAGTTTGAGACCTACTCCTACCTTGCGATCACTTCAGACTATTTAGTTCCTGTTTTGACGTCACAAACACACCCTGCGTTCAGCCAGCCACGCCTACGTTTTCCCATTTACTCCTGTGTTTTTATCTGGCATGCCTGCGTTTTTTCACACACTCCCCGAAAACGGTCAGTTACCTCCCAGAAACACCCACTTCCTGTCAATCACTCTGCGGTCAGCAGTGCGACTGAAAAGCGTCGCTAGACCTTGTGTGAAACTGCAATGGCTTTTGTGAAACTATGACGCGCGTGCGCACTGCGCCCCATACGCATGCGCAGAATTGCAATTTTTTTACCTAATCGCTGCGCTGCGAATGAAAGCAGCTAGCGATCAACTCGGAATGAGGGCCATTATTTCCTACTCATATTGTTCAATGCTGTCCGTGAAGGTCAACCGCAGTGTATAATTATATATATTTCTCACTCATTTGTATGACACTGTACCCGCCGGTGTGATATAAGAAGTACTTCTACATATTTCTGACTTGTTTGTGTGATACTGTTGGTGAAGATCAACCAGAGTGTTTAATTATATATATTTCTGACTCATTTGTGCGACACTGTAACCGCCGGTATGTGATATAAAAAATACTTCTACATATATCTGACTTATTTGTGCGACACTGTCAGTGAAGGTCAACCGCAGTATGTAATTATTATATATATTTCTGACTCATATGTGCGACACTGTTGCTGTACCCAGGCAGAATCCCCTTCTACAAAGAGAGAGAAAAGAGAAAGAGTGTGTTATACTCACGTTTGCAGCAGCATCCGCCGGCCAGAGGTCCTCTTCCATCCCACTCTTCGGCCTGCGCCTGCCCGCCTCTCCCTCCTCCTAGCTTGCACGCCGTGTCCTGGCTCTCCTTCCTCCCCATCATCAGTACTCCACTTGGGGGCGGAATTTCATTTAATGACGTGTTTGCATTGTGTAAAGCTGTTGTAACTAGAGGTAGGAACCTCCTCCCTGTTACGCCACTTGCAGCGCATACATCACACGTTGTTGACACATTCAGAAACTTTGGCTAAGAATATAACCATCCAGCGACACCTATCTCCCTTTTCTCTGTAATCACCACCAACACCCTCACCATCAATTTCCTCCTCAATCAGGATTGGAAGTAGTCCTGTATCCAATTCCTCCGGAGGATCCTTAAAGTGCTACACCTACTGCTGCTGCTGCTGTTGCTGCTGGGAGTCGATCTTGATCCCAGAAGGGGACCAGGAAGACTACTTGTAGTTTAACAAAACAATTGACTGTTCAACAATCCTTTGCAAGGAAGATGAAGTATGACAGCAGTCACCCAGTTGCAAAGCAGATTAATGAGGCCATAACAACTATGCTGGTGTTAGATGTGCATCCAGTATATGCCATTAGTGCAGTGGGATTTAGATAGTTGATTGACGTACTGTGTCTCCAGTACCAAATCTGTCTAGATTCCACTTCACTAGACAAGCAATTCCCAGCCTGTACAAGGACATTAAAAAAAGTGTTATTATTGTCCTCAGAAATGCCATTGTACCCACTGTCTACTTAACCACGGATATGTGGATAAGTTGAATAAGGCAAACTAAAGACTAAATGACTGTGACAGCCCACTGGGTAGATGTATTGCCTTCCCCAGCACTAACAGCAGCATCTCGCAAATGCCAACTCATTCAGAGACAGGCTATGCTGTGTATCACCGGTTTCAGTAAGAGGCACACTGCTGAGAACCTCTTAGAAAAACTCAGGGAAATCATTGTACAATGGCTTATCCCACTTGGACACTCCTCAGGATTTGTGATATCTGACAATGCCACCAATATTGTGAGAGCATTACATCTGGGCCAGTTCCAACATGTCCCATGTTTTGCTCACACAAGTCATTTGGTGCAGATTTTTTTTAAAACATGACAGGGGTGTGCAGGAGATGCTGTCGGTGGCCCGAAAAATTTGTGGACATTTTCGACATTCAGAGACTGCATGTCGAAGACTGGAGCGCCAGCAAAACTCTTGAATTTGCCCTGCCATCATCTGAAGCAAGAGGTAGTAACGAGGTGGAATTCTACCTTTTCTATGCTTCAGCGAATGAAGGAGTAGCAAAAGGCCATTCAAGCCTACACATCCACCTATAACATAGGGAAAGGAGCGGGAATGCACCTGAGTCAAATGCAGTGGAGAATAATTTCCGTGTTGTGCAAGTTTCCCAAATCCTTTGAAGTTACCACATGTGAAGTTAATTCGGACACTGCCAGCTTGATTCAAGTCATTCCCGTCATCAGGCTTTTGCAAAAGCAGCTGGAGAAAGTGAAGGAGAAGCTGAAGCAGAGCGTTTTCGCTAAGTATGTCAGACTTGTAGATGAAGCCCTTCATTTGCTTTGCCAGGATTCAAGGGTCATCAATCTCTTGAAATCAGATAACTATATTTTGGCGACCGTACATGATCCTTGGTTTAAGTCATACGTTGTGTCTTTCTAACGAGCACAAATCTGCAGAGATGCAAAGAGCTGTTGGTTAGAAAATAGTCAGCTCAAGTGGAACGTGACATGACAACATCTCCTTCATTTTCTCTGGCAACTGTGGCTGTGAAGAAAAAACAACATTTTCCAGAGAGACCCGCTGGTGGTGATGCAGATCAGTCAGGAACAACTTTTGACATCTGGTCCTGACTGAAGGAGCTGCCTACAATTACTGACATGTCTACTGTCATTGCATATGATGCTGTCACCATTGAAAGAATGGTTGATTACTATTTCAGTGATAGCATCCAAATAGGCATGTCAGAAAGTCTGTTTCAATACTGGCAGCAAAAAGGGGCAATTTGGAGGCCCTTGCAAAAACTGGCTTTGTTTTACAAGTTGCCCACCCTCCAGTGTGTACTCAGAAAGAGTTTTTAGTGCATCCGTGAACCTTGTCAGCAATCGGCGTAGGAGGTTACTTCCACAAAATGTGGAAAAGGTGATCATCAAAATAAATTACAAATTCCACAAGTAAGACATTTACCAGCAATTACCTCCAAAAAGTACAGAGGGACCTGTGATGGTAGATTCCAGTGGGGACAAAATAATAGTCTGTGATGAAGAGGATGTACACACTGATGGGGGTGAGGTATTGGATGCTGATGATGACATCATTCCTATTTAAAGTACTAAAGCCAGTTTGTGCATTGCCCATTGCCAGCTTGTTTTATGGGGGTCCAAACAAACCAATCATTTCAGCCACAAGTGATAGTCCTTGTCGCTGAAATGATTGGTTTGTTAAACTTTGTGTGTCCTGTTTAATATACAATATAAGGGTGGGTGGAAGGGCCCAAGGACAATTCCATCTTGCACCTCTTTTCTTTGCATTATGTGCTCTTTGGAGTATTTTTTTGGCATAGTTTATAACACTGATATCCTGTCTGCCACTGTAGTGCCACTCCTAGGTGTGCCAGGTGTTTGTGACACCCACTGCTGTTGCTTAGCTTAGTCATCCGGCTACCTCGGTGCAACCTTTTGGCCTAAACTGCATGAAAACAATATTGTCAGCTGTGAGGTGTTCAAAATAGGCTGGAAATTGCGGAAATTAATGTTATTGAGGTCAATAATACCACAGGAACAAATTTGGGATGTAGTTATGTGACCGGCAGTCAGGATTCCGGAGGTCACAATACCTCCCCCTATATCCCGCCTCCTTACAATCCCGACAGTGGGCATGCCAACCAACACACACTATTCCCACTCGTGTGTGTCCACGACACGGTTGCCACCGAGCCCGCCAAATTCTGTTATTTTAGTAGTTTTATGATTTTTTCAGATCCAAAACCAAAACACAAAAAATGGCCCGGCACACACCCCTAACAGTAACCCATAGCAACCAATATGATATCAGGTTTATGTAATATAGTGGGAGATGTTTCAATCAAGCCTTGGAGAGAGAGAAAATGGAGATAGAGAGAGAAATTACCAACCAATCAGCTTCATTCGTTTTTCGCACAGCCTGTAAAATTAGAGTTAGCAGCTGATTGGTTGATACTTCTCTCCATGTTACCTTCCTCCAAGGTTTGCTACGTCTCCTTCCCATAATATAATCAGGCTAGTTAGATTTACTTTCATACTGGGCTCTACTAATGTAAAATAATCAGGAACTGCAATTTTTTTTTTTTTTACTTGAAACCGCAGTCTGTAATTAAGCTGCACTTAAGGAGGTGATGGAAGTATAAATGCAAAATACATTTTCAACCTGGACAATCAATGTTGCAGAGCATGTCCCTATAATAAGAATTTAGAGTGAGATATGTTGAGATTGACGTTTCTAAACCACTGGGCGGTTGATTTTGATTATAGAATTTTGTACAATTGAATTTTCACGATGAATTGATCTTCCTAATGTCTTTATTCACTCTGCAGTCATGGGAAATAAACAACACACTCCGGGTTCATCTGCTATTGTAGAATTATTATGCAAGTGACTAATACATGTCTAATATCCTGAAAAATATATCCTTATGCTTGATGAGAAATGATGTCATTTAGTTGCATAATTTAGTTTAAGTGAGCTTCCTTGCATAGTCTTTGATTAAAATTTGTTGACCACTGTAGTGCCCTACAGGTCACATGTCCTCTAGGGATCATTAACGCTTTGCCCAATATTGGGTTAGGTTGTCTACGCATGAGGAGGCCTGCTTGTACCACTGTGATATCTGTTCTGTTATCACCATCTCAGAATGGCCACAACAGACCAAAAGCATTAGAATTTTTTTAAATTCAATAGTGTTTAAACCATTCATTTTTTGTTTTTAATATTGTATCTACTGTAATTTTTCCTTCTTTAGACAAAGGAAAAAATCTCCAATCCCAGCCAGTCATCTCATGTATGAACACAACTATACAAAATGGCCTAGCGTAGTGGTAATGTAACTCTTACTCTAGCAGGGTGATAATCCTGGCCTGCCTTCAAATATCTGACATCATGACAACATAACAAGGCTCCAGAGGGCCCTGTGCCAGTCCTGCCTTTAAGCCCATGATATCAATCACACATAGGGGGCAGGATGGCCAAAACCATGACGTACATCACGGCCTTTAAGCATCCTGAGGGACAGCAGAGTGCCTGCCTGGATCATCCAAAAGTGCTCAAAGCGACACTGCAGCAGCGATACTGGCACCCTTTTAGCCAGAAGCAAGGGTCTTGGGGCAGCAAAGGTTCCGCTTTCAGAGCCCTTTGCACTTTGTGACGACACCGCTCACACACTTCTTGTTACAACCCTGTAAGCAGTACAAAGGTTTGTTGAGAGTGCAGTAGGAGGAAGACGGGAGAAGTGTTTGTGGGCAGAAGTGTAGAGCGGAATTCAAAAGAGTGACATCTGCATAAATAAGTAGGAAGAGAGGCAGAATAGAGGACTAGGGGACATAGAGAGATATAAAAATTCTCTGGCACCGACCTAACGATGAGAAAAATATGTTTTAATTAACATACAAACATTGAAACACAAATAATCATACAACATTAAAAGTTTAAAATCAATACTGACTGGCATGAATTGCAGTCACTTTGATTAAATAACAATAACAATCATGGACATTACAATGGCTAGGAAATCTTTATTGAAAAAAAAAAATCCATGTGTCTTCTGAAGGAACAACACATTAGCGATGAAGAAACGCGTCAGTTTGCAGGAATAACATAATAAGAAACATTTTACTACTCCTGTATAACTAACTCTGTTAGACATTCTGCTATCACTCTGCTTCCAGTTTACTGATTGTAATATATGCTAAGTGGGGCATTAGAAACATGCAGCTCTCTAACTAGCATGTTGACAGCCACCAGAAGCCCTATCGACAGAGGAGAACATACTGTATCTACGAGTGTATCAGCATCCAAGCAGATCTGAGGCTGAGTGAAATGACTCAGAGACTTATGCTCCCATCTAACTGCGTGATTCCTAATAAAGTCATGGCCAGGACAGGTGAACATTTGTATAACACTAACCATACAATGACGCATTGACGGGACAAACCTAAAATACATATATATCAGGAGTAGAAACTACACTTCTTATTGACAATGTTTTAGATAATATAACACAATTCTGACTTGATAGCTATATGGCAGATAGAAATAATTACTGGGCATATGATGTGCTCCAAGAGGAGAAAGACGATACCAAGAATCATACAATAATATATACTGCCACTTACCACTTCCCCACTTTCTTATCCACAAGATTCTAACTGCAGCTAAATAACTCATACTTTCCTACTCGATTGGAATGCCAGGGAAACTCTAAACTTTAGGGAGCACTCCTGGAATCCTTGGAGAGTAGAGTAGTGCCCAATGTTCCATCCACACATTTTGACAGTGAAATGAGCAATCCAAGAGCTTGATGATGCTATTCATGGTGACTTGCGCCATCGTGGTCCCTCTCTCACTGCACAGTATGGTGAATTGTGAGATTCTACAGTGGAACAGGTCGAGCAGATGCAGTTTGTGGCTCCGCGGCCTCCACTTGGACATCACCTCCAGGATCTCTCAAATGGGCCATTTAAAAAGTTGTCAAGTATGTATGTATATCTTCAGCTCATCTCACTGTTACAGTATATGTACATTTTCAAGGTATATAAATGCAAGTTTTCTGTAATTAATTATTATTGCAATTGTAAAGCTGTTTATAAATTATGCAAATGTTATGACTTATGCAAGACAGATTTTGTATGAACCTTAACTGTCCGCAGTTGTATCCCTTTCATCATCTGACCAATCTGCTAGCATATGGTTACCTACCAGTACTGATGTGCTCTCACTTATTCATGCAGTATGTATTAGCCACCAGGTTCTTGGCCTGCCTTATTAACCACTAGATTAGTGGCATGTGTTGTACAGTTCATAGTATTGTGCAATGCCTTGTTTTTAGCATTGCTGGTGGCCCTTCGATTTCTGATGTTATACATGCCTACTCCATTTGTCATGCTGAACCCTTTCAGATCAGAAATGCTTTAAACCCATTTACTTCCACTTGTTGGAAATTATGTGTGTGCAGGTGTTGATATTGCAGAGTTATGTAGACACACACCAGTGGATGACTAACTATGAACAGCCCAGGTACTTATTCAGTGGGGTTGATTTATTTATAAATAGCAGGTACAGCCGTAGTCACTGTTACATGTACAGTGGTGATGGAGCGGAGCTTGAATGGAGTGGGGTTTCATAAGCTGACCATACGGCACTGCATTCCGTTTACTTCTATGGTACCCTTTCTCCAACAGTGGATTTACTGGTGCTAAAGTTCAAATAGGTGAAGCCTGTACTAGAATAGAGAAACTGAATGATTGCCAAAAAAATGAATTCAACCTCTAAGGTGGCAGCTGGCTTGTGTGCTTATTACATGATGTCAGTTGTCCTGCCACAGGCCTTGCCAACCTTTGGCTCTCCAGCTGTTGTGAAACTAAAAGTCCAATCAAACTCTTCCACTGATCAGCTGGTAAAGCATGCTGGGACTTGTAGTTTCACAACAGCTGGAGAACCACAGGTTGGCCAGGCCTGTCCTACAGTATGGTGCATTTAGGGGTGTGTCTTAGCTAGGTTTATTTAAGGCTCTGGCTTATGTATATGCCAAAGCCTCTTTCTTTGTGTCTTCCCACCATCCCTCTTCTTGTACTCGTGGTCTTAGCTTTGTTGATATTTATCACTTAATAATTTGCTGTGGGAAAGAACAGCAGGTTACCATTCTGATGTAAAAGTTTAAGTTTAGGTGAGCTCACCTTCTTTAACTGGAAAGTTGGCTGTACCACCCTGACGGGAGCTGTGTCATCGGGTGAGCATTTAAGTTAGAAGGATGTGGCCAAATGTAATAGGGCGCGAGTTTGGCAAATGTGTAAGTTTAGAGCTAAACTCGCACGTTTTTCAAACTCTACCAATGTAATAGGGTGCCAGATTAATCAAACTCGCGTGTTTCCTGCAATCCCAAAACTCGCAATGGCAAAACTCACATCCCGCTATTTTGCCATTGCAAACATACAACTCGGGCAATGTAATAGGATGCGAGTTTACATCTCCAACACTATCAAAAACTCTCCAAAAAATAGACCAGCTTCTGGCAGGTGAATTTGACAGAAACATGCACAGATCAGTGAGATCCGTGCATACTTCTGTCTGTAAAAGTAAAGAAATAGTTCAAAAGTAAAAAATAAAATAAAAAAATGTGCAGGTCCCCCCCAAAAGCATAACCAGCCCCGGGCTCTTTGAGCCGGTCCTGGTTTCTAAAATATGGGGGAAATATTGATTAGGGTTCCCCTGTATTTAAACAACCAGCACTGGCTTCTTGGACCGGTCCTGGTTCCAAAAATATGGGGGAAAAAGGACATAGGGGTCCTCCATATTTTTGAAACCAGCACCGGGCTCCACTAGTCAAGGAGATAATGCCACAGCCAGGGGACACCCCAATAAAGGCCACCCACCTTCAGGAACCTAAGGGCCAGGGACGTAGCCTGGGCTGTCCCCGCCATCCGTGGGTTTGGATGGTGGGCTGATAGCCATTGTTTAAAAATAATAATAAAATATTGTATTTTGAGCTGGAACTATAAGTCTCAGCAAGCCTCCCCTGCATGCTGGTACTTTGAGAACCATAAGTACCAGCATGTGGGGCATTAAAGGGCCCACTGGTACCTGTAGTTCCACAACAAAATAAATATTCAAATAAAAACAATACACACACCGTGAAAGTAAACCTTTAATAAATCACACTTGCACACTCACATATACTTAACTACATTCCATGCCGCCATTCACATCTCCTTCTCCAGTAGAATCCATAGGATTCCTGTAAAAAAAAAAATATATATATATACTCACCTATTTCCAGTGCAGTTTGGTCCTCTTCAGTCCATGTAGGCATCCACAGGGTTAAAAACAAAACAAAAACGCAACTATCCCAAACCAGTGGACGTAAGGGAATCCATGTGTACACATGGATACCCCTTTCCGCCGAATGCCGGGACCCCTCGTGACTTCTGTCACTTGGGGACCCGCCATCCAATCAGGGAACGCCACATCATAGCACTCTCCTGATTGGCTGTGCACTCCCGGCCTGCTAATCGAGTGGAGCGCATAGGCTATAATGGGGTAAAAAATTCCCAGTATAGTCTATGAGTGGTAACCTGCGGTTTGAGGTCACCTGCGGTTTGAGGTCACTCTTGTTGGTGAGGGGGTCCCCACTCCCCCAGGGAACCCCAGCCAGGGGTGACTAGTTGAGGATTTAATGCCACGGCTGCAGGGATCTGTATAAATGTTTCCCCCAGACTGTGGCATTATCTCCTTGACTACTGGAGCCAGTGCTGGTTTTTTTTTTACTTATTAACTATTTCTTTACTTTTACAGACAGAAGCATGCACGAATCTCACTGATCTGTGCATGCTTCTGTCAAACTCGCACAGTGTAATGAAACATCACATTACATTGTGCAAGCTTTCATTCTAGAAAACTCGCACTACATTGCACAATGTAATAGCCTCGGTTGAGTTATTGTGTATTGTTGGGCTGTGCTGATGCTGCCCGTTCTGTCTTTGCCATTGTGCCCTTCTATTTTATACTAGGTGATTCATCGCGCCCTGCAGGCGCTCTTCACACCGTCGTAACGGGCTATGCCCCCGTAACCCCTATATAAAGGTGAAGGTCTAGAATAGTAGTTGTCAAATGTATTGTGGTGGACTGTGGTTTTTGGTGTTGGTTAAATGTTGTATGGCAAAAGGGAAATGTGATGGTGAATGGTGTGTAGGGGGTTGTGAGTGTGTGAAAAGTGTGTGTAGGGTACGATGTATTGAATTAGGATGGGAATGAAATGTAAATGAAAACGCTTTGTTTAGGTAAAGTATGTGAAGGCATGTTTTACATTTGAAACACTTGATTGAAAACAAAAATTTTTGTAAAGTGACGGGCGTCACTACGATATGGGGTAGTGTTGTGGGTTTTGTGGTGTGTGTATGGTTTGCCTGAATTAGATGGTTGCACAGGAAGAGCGGTGTGTGTGTTATAGGGTTCGGGTGGTGGTGTTGTGTTTTGTTGTGGTTTTTGAAGGGAAGGAGTGTGGTGGAGTCTTAGTTGTAAGGGGTGCGTAGTTAGGTGTGGTGTTCTGTGATGTATGAAACTGTGTGGAGTGGGACTGCTGGCTGTATATGTTGTTGCGTAGTGGTGCGGGCTTATGGTGGTGACTGGAGGTGCTGTGTGGGATGCAGATATGGGTGGGAGTTACCATGGGTGGAAGGGGTGCACATAGGATGGCCGGGTGGATGGCGGAGTGTTTTGTGGGCGCTATGGTGTGTGCAGGGGAAGAGATGGGAGGGAAGGGGAGGGAAGGGGAGGGAATGGAAGGTTAGGGAAGGGGGGGGTTAGTCATATGGGTAATGTTGTAGAGGAGTGTAAGGGGGTGTTTTATTTGTTGAGGTTGTTTTTCGGCTATGGGGTTACTGGGGGTGGGTGATGGTATTGTGGTGGGGTGGTTGGGTGTTGGAGAGGTGGTTGTATCGGTGTGGCTATGTGTGTTAAATGTAGTGTTAGTGTGTTTATTGTTTGGTTGACCCTAGTTGTCTGAGGGTGATGGCTGCAGGAGTGTTGGTTGTTGGGTGGTGGTTGAGTCAAGATGGTTAAGGTGTTTTGTGTGTGGAGGGAGGAGAGTTAGATTAAGGCACATGTGTTTGTGGGGGTTTGGGGGCAGCAGACAGTGGGGGCTGGTAAATAGGCAGGTGGGGATGGTGGGCGGCATGTAGAGTAATGTGTTGGTGCGGTCCACAGCAGCGTTTGGCTGTGGCTCCTGGGCAGTGTGTACATGTGGGAGTTGTGGAGGGGGATGCAGAAGGAGTGTGTGGTGCTGCGGGTGTGTTGCCGCTGTCAACCAGCGTTGTATGCGAAAGGCTGGAGGTGGGAGCTGGGGAGTTGTGTTTGCGGAGGCAGCCTGTGGTGGATTGTGGTGCGGGTGTATTGGGGATTTAGTCCTGTGCTTCATGCGAGAGGCTGGAGGTGGGGAGGGGGGGGGGGGGAGGCAGGCAGCGTTGATGCGGTGTGCGGGTATCTTGGGGCTCCTGTCCCCTGCCTTCATGTGAGAGGTGGGAGCTGGGGAGGGTGGTTAGGGGAGGGTGGCTGTGATGGGTCGGGGTGCGGGCGGCTAGCGTGGTGCGGTGATGTGAGAGGCTGGAGGTAGGAGCTGGGAGGGGGATTAGCGGAGGCTGCCTGTGTTGGGTTGGGGTCGGGTGGCTCCCGTGTTGCTGGTGATGAGAGGCTGGAGGTGGTAGCTAGTGAGGGGGTTAGCGGAGGCTGGCTGTGGTGGGTGGGGGTGGTGCGGGCAGGCCCCGTGCTGCGGGTGATGACAGGCTGGAAGTGGGAGCTGGGTAGGGGGGTTAGCGGAGGCAGGGAGCATTGGTGAGGGTGGTCCCCGTGTTGCGGGTGATGATAGGGTGGGGATGGGATTTGGAGAGGGGGGTTAGCGGAGGCTGCCTTTGGTGGGTCGGGGTGGGGGGTGCGGGTGGCTCCCGTGCTGCGGGTGATGACAGGCTGGAGGTGGAAGCTGGGGAGGGGGGTTAGCGGAGGCTGGATGAGGTGGGTTGGGGTTGCGGGGTGCGGCCGACCATGAGAGGCTAGAGGTGGGAGCTGGGGAGGGGGGTTAGCGGAGGCTGGATGTGGTGGGTGGATCTGGGGGTGCATTCAGCCCCCGTGCTGCGGGTGATGACAGGCTGGAGGTGGAAGCTCGGGAGGGGGGTTAGTGGAGGCTGGATGTGGTGGGTCGGGGTGGGGGGTGCGTGTGAGAGGTGGGAGCTGTGGAGGGTGGATGTTGGGTGTGGGGGTGGGGGCTGCACCCGTACTGGGGGTGATGACAGGCTGCAGGTGGGAGCTGGGGAGGGGGTTTAGGGGAGGCTGGCTGTGTTGGTAGTGGGGTGAGGGGTGCGGGCTGCTCCTGTGCTGCGGATGATGAGAAGCTGCAGGTGGGAGGTGGGTAGGGGGGTTAGTGGAGTGTGGCTGTGGTGGGTTGAGGTGCGGGTGGCTCCCGTGCTGCGGGTGATGAGAGGCAGGAGGAGGTAGCTGGGGAGGGGGGTTAGTGTAGGCTGGATGTGGTCGGTCGGGGTAGGGGGTGCGTGTGAGAGTTAGGAGCTGGGGAGGGGGGTTATTGGAGGCTACATGTTGGGGGTCGGGTGGGGGGTGCGGCCTTCTTCCGTGCTGCGGGTGATGAGAAGCTGCGGGTGGAAGCTGGTGAGGGGGGGTTAGTGGAGTGTGGTTGGGGTGTTTTGCGGTTGGGGGTGTATTGGGTTCCCGTGCGACTGGAGGAGGTTGCTGGGGAGGGACGGTGGCGGAGGCAGGCAGCGGTGGTAGTTGCGGCTGTCTATTGGTTCACGTCCTCCAGCTTCATGTGAGAGGTGGGGACGGGGGTGAGTGGAGGCTGGCTGTGTTGGGTCGGGGTGGGGGGTGCGGGTGGCTCCCGTGCTGCGGGTGGGAGCTGGGCTGGGGGGTTAGTGGAGTGTGGCTGTGGTGTGTTGGGGTTCGGGGTGCAGAGGGTTCCCGTGGTGTGGGCAGTGAGAGAGTGGAGGAGGTGAGGGGGAGGGAGAGTGGAGGAGGTGAGGGAGAGTGGAGGAGGTGAGGGTGGGGGAGGCAGGCAGCGGTGGTAGTTGTGGCTGTCTTGTGGTTCCCGTCCTCCGGCTTCATGTGAGAGGTGGGAGCTGGGGATGGGGGTGAGTGGAGGGTGGCTGTGTTGTGTTGGGTCGGGGTGGGGGGTGCGGGGGGGTCCCGTGCTGCGGGTCGGGTGCGGAGGGTTCCTGTGGTGCGGGCGCTGAGAGAGTGGAGGAGGTTGCTGGTGGGGGAGGCAGGCAGCGGTGCTAGTTGCGGCTGTCTGTCGGTTCCCGTCCTCCGGCTTCATGTGAGAGGTGGGAACTGGGGACGGGGGTGAGTGGAGGCTGGCTGTGTTGGGTCAGGGTGGGTGGTGGGGGGTGCGGGTGGCTCCGGTGCTGCGGCCGATGAGAAGCTGCAGGTGGGAGCTGGGGAGGGGGGTTAGCGGAGCGTGGCTGTGGTGGGTTAGGGTGCGGGGTGCGAATAGCAGATGTCATTAGGGGTGTGAGTGGGTGTTTGTGGTGGGGAAAGCAAGGGAGGGGTGTGTGGTACCATGCTCAGTGGGGTGTCCATCCAGTGCTGGTTCCCTGTGATGATGGTGGCTGGATTGTGTGGCTGTCCATCTAGGCAGTGGTCAGAAGCAGGTACTCCGCAGCGGCCAGCCCTGTGAGTCCACCCAGCGTTACGGCCAGGCACAGAGTCACAGATGTAGGCAAATATATAGGAGATATTGCTTAGTTTTTCTTAAGTGTTGGGCATACACAACCAATAGAAGGTTTATATATTTTGTGGAAGGCTACACAGGCTATTATTCCTGATCTATTGGAAACAGGACACTTTATAAGGATATGTACAAATAACTACAGACATGGGGGGTCATTCCGAGTTGATCGTAGCTGTGCTAAATTTAGCATAGCTACGATCATGTTCCCTCACATGTGGTGGGATGCCCAGCACAGGGCTAGTCCGCCCCACATGTCAGTCCGGCCCCCCTGCACAAATACAAACGTATCGCACAGTGACGATGCCTTTGTATCTGTATCTGTAGCTCCTGCGGCTGGCCGGGAGTTACTTGTCGTTGCCGCTGGCCGCCACGGCTGAGTGACACGTCCCGCAGCCGCCGCGACCCGCCCCCCCCCAATGGTCCGGCCATGCCTGCATTGGCCGGACCGCTCCCCCTAAACGGCGGCTTAACGCCGCCGTTCAGCCCCCTCCCGCCCAGCGACCGCCTCTGTCTCAGAGGCGATCGCTAGGTAACGAAAGCTGCCATGCGCCGGTGCACTGTGGCGCCGGTGCATGTGCAGTTCCGACCCGATCGCTGCGTTGCGACAAACTGCAGCGAGCGATCGGGTTGGAATGACCCCCATACTGTGTAGCCAACATATGCTTACAATGTACTTTACATGTTTAGTTCAGGTTTTATTTGTTTGCACGATTAAAAATGATGTCTCCTTTATCAGCCTATAAATTGGCAAGTTATTGGCAGACACGACAGCAGATCCTGGTCTCCTTGTGCTACGTTTTATCATCAGTCATTTTTATGTTGTTACTTAAGCAACTGTTTTCACCCTCCCACTCATAAATCAGAATATAACTAGCTCATTATCCCTATTATCACAGAACTTTGCCAAGCTTTTAGGTTTAATATACTCTACTGTGCCAACTACAGAGATAGTGACAGCTGCGAGTGCCAGAGGGCTTGAGAAATGAGACTTATTTCTTATATCTTTTACATTTAGGATAAAGTGCATATCAAACAGCAATTAGCATGTGAAGGGTTCAGGGGATGGAATCTATTGGTTTAAATCAGCACTTATGCTTTCACCTGCAGTGCAGTAGCCAACGCATGCCAATGTACTCACTGACGGAAATTCAAATAGCTTCATGGTGTGTTGTCTATTAAGCTCACCTTGTAATTTCTGCTACAATCTTAACACACTCTTTCTATACACAGGGGAGGATTTAGGGGTCAGGCCACCCCTAGGCACATTATTGGCTGCCGCCCCCCAGCCCCCCAATAACGTCAGTTCCCCCTTCATTTCGGAGCCAGTCTGGATGCCTCGAGACCAGCCAAAGCAGCCCCAAACTTACACTACTACCACCTCCTGGACCACAATTTGTTACATATTGTCCCACTCCCGTCATTTGCTACATAAAGTATAAAAAAATATAAGTCAGAATGACAAAAAAAAAAGAATCACCTGGCCTTATCAGCCTTGTGTGCCGCCCTCCAGGAAGTGCCGCCCCTAGGCACGTGCATCACGTGCCTAGTGGAAATTCACCAATGTCTATACTCCAGCTGACTGATACCCCTTTTCCACTAGCTCTAAAAACACGGGTAAATGCGTGGGGGGCGCACATTTACCCGTGTTTTTTCTAGTGGAAATGGCCCCCCCTGCAAATTCCCGGATCAAGTTATCCTGGAATACTACCCGGGTAGCTTGCCGGGTTGAACACGTGTTCAACCCGGTAAGCTGTGTAGTGTAGGCGCTGGGAGATCATGTGATCTCCCAACGCGGCCCCTGCCGCTTCAGCAGCAGCGTCACCAACCCGGCAATATGCCGGGTTGGTGAGCTCAGTGTAGAAGGGGGCTCTAGCACGGGTCGCAGCTGTGTCAGGCTCCCGGCTGCGACCCGTGCTAGCAAATGGAAAAGGGGTATAAGCTTACACATCCTTTAAGGAACCAATACAGTGTGGCTCTCTAAAAGTGCTTCAGTGTGTCAGATTGCACAATGGCAAAGTTGACCCCATGAAGAGCATTCGGGCTACATTTAGAGACAAAAAGGCCACACAGAGAGCTCTCTATTTGCCCTTCCCCTGTCCATCTGTGAGTGGCACAAAGATAGATGGGGATGTGCCACAAGGCCAGGCTCTCCTGATTGCTGGCATGTCCCTGTAAGCCATGGCCCCGCCCCCTTGATATGTGCTCGAGCCTGGGGTGTGTGCACACACTCACATACCAGGGTTGTTTATCAGCCCAAGTCAGTCCCTGTCTAGAGATAAGAGTAACCTGAAATAGGAGGTGCAATTTTAACACCAGGGCAAAACCCTGTTGTGCTGCAACATGGGACAAAATGGGAATGTGCGGACAGATTTTCAGTTTGGCAGGGGAACACCTTAGGTCAGGTCAAAAATACAGTGCTTAAAAAATTCCCAATATTTGTGTGCTACATGCAAAAGCAGTGAGTATTTTCCTATCAAGCAACTAATAGCCTAATTTATGCTAGTCTCACACACAGTGGCCAGTAGGTATCATGCATTGTATAGTGCAAGTGATACATCCAGGGACGGTGCTAGGGTGTTCGACGCCCCCTTGCAAACTACAGGTTGAGTATCCCTTATCCAAAATGCTTGGGACCAGAGGTATTTTGGATATCGGATTTTTCCTTATTTTGGAATAATTGCATACCATAATGAGATATCAGGGTGATGGGACCCAAGTCTAAACACAGAATACATTTATGTTTCATATACACCTTATACACACAGCCTGAAGGTCATTTTTAGCTAATATTTTTTATAACTTTGTGCATTAAACAAAGTGAGTGTACATTCACACAATTCTTATATGTTTCATATACACACAGCCTGAAGGTAATTTAATACAATATTTTTAATAACTTTGTGTATTAAACAAAGTTTGTGTACATTGAGCCATCAGAAAACAAAGATTTCACTATCTCAGTCTCGCTCCAAAAATTCCGTATTTCGGAATATTCCGTATTTCGGAATATTTGGATATGGTATACTCAACCTTTATAAATTTGCGGCCTCCAGTACTTTACAAAGGGACAGCGCACATAATGCTTATACACATAATGCTCCCTGTAGTAGTGGGACTTAATGCCCCCTGCAGCAGTGATGCTTACACACGTAACACCGCCTGTACCAGTGACGCTTATACAAGACGCAGTGACGCTTACACACGTAACACCCCCTGAAGCAGTGACGCTTACACACGTAATGCCCCCTGCAGCAGTGACGCTTACACACGTAAAGCACCCTGTAGCATTGACGCTTACACACGTAATGCCCCCTGTACCAGTGATGCTTATACACGTAAAGCACCCTGTAGCATTGACGCTTACACACGTAACGCCTAGAGATGTGCACTTGAAATTTTTCGGGTTTTATGTTTTGGTTTTGTGTTCGGTTCCGCGGCCGTGTTTTGGGTTCGACCGCGTTTTGGCAAAACCTCACCGAATTTTTTTTGTCGGATTCGGGTGTGTTTTGGATTCGGGTGTTTTTTTTTTTAAAACACTAAAAAACAGCTTAAATCATAGAATTTGGGGGTCATTTTGATCCCAAAGTATTATTAACCTCAAAAACCATAATTTTCACTCATTTTCAGTCTATTCTGAATACCTCACACCTCACAATATTATTTTTAGTCCTAAAATTTGCACCTAGGTCGCTGGATGACTAAGCTAAGCGACCCTAGTGGCCGACACAAACACCGTGCCCATCTAGGAGTGGCACTGCAGTGTCACGCAGGATGGCCCTTCCAAAAAACACTCCCCAAACAGCACATGACGCAAAGAAAAAAAGAGGCGCGATGAGGTAGCTGTGTGAGTAAGATAAGCGACCCTAGTGGCCGACACAAACACCGGGCCCATCTAGGAGTGGCACTGCAGTGTCACGCAGGATGGCCCTTCCAAAAAACCCTCCCCAAACAGCACATGACGCAAAGAAAAAAAGAGGCGCAATGAGGTAGCTGTGTGAGTAAGATAAGCGACCCTAGTGGCCGACACAAACACCGGGCCCATCTAGGAGTGGCACTGCAGTGTCACGCAGGATGGCCCTTCCAAAAAACCCTCCCCAAACAGCACATGACGCAATGAAAAAAAGAGGCGCAATGAGGTAGCTGTGTGAGTAAGATAAGCGACCCTAGTGGCCGACACAAACACCGTGCCCATCTAGGAGTGGCACTGCAGTGTCACGCAGGATGGCTCTTCCAAAAAACCCTCCCCAAACAGCACATGACGCAAAGAAAAAAAGAGGCGCAATGAGGTAGCTGTGTGAGTAAGATAAGCGACCCTAGTGGCCGACACAAACACCGGGCCCATCTAGGAGTGGCACTGCAGTGTCACGCAGGATGGCCCTTCCAAAAAACATTCCACAAACAGCACATGACGCAAAGAAAAATTAAAGAAAAAAGAGGTGCAAGATGGAATTGTCCTTGGGCCCTCCCACCCACCCTTATGTTGTATAAACAGGACATGCACACTTTAACCAACCCATCATTTCAGTGACAGGGTCTGCCACACGACTGTGACTGAAATGACGGGTTGGTTTGGACCCCCACCAAAAAAGAAGCAATTAATCTCTCCTTGCACAAACTGGCTCTACAGAGGCAAGATGTCCACCTCATCATCATCCTCCGATATATCACCGTGTACATCCCCCTCCTCACAGATTATCAATTCGTCCCCACTGGAATCCACCATCTCAGCTCCCTGTGTACTTTGTGGAGGCAATTGCTGCTGGTCAATGTCTCCACGGAGGAATTGATTATAATTCATTTTAATGAACATCATCTTCTCCACATTTTCTGGATGTAACCTCGTACGCCGATTGCTGACAAGGTGAGCGGCGGCACTAAACACTCTTTCGGAGTACACACTTGTGGGAGGGCAACTTAGGTAGAATAAAGCCAGTTTGTGCAAGGGCCTCCAAATTGCCTCTTTTTCCTGCCAGTATAAGTACGGACTGTGTGACGTGCCTACTTGGATGCGGTCACTCATATAATCCTCCACCATTCTTTCAATGGTGAGAGAATCATATGCAGTGACAGTAGACGACATGTCCGTAATCGTTGTCAGGTCCTTCAGTCCGGACCAGATGTCAGCATCAGCAGTCGCTCCAGACTGCCCTGCATCACCGCCAGCGGGTGGGCTCGGAATTCTGAGCCTTTTCCTCGCACCCCCAGTTGCGGGAGAATGTGAAGGAGGAGATGTTGACAGGTCGCGTTCCGCTTGACTTGACAATTTTCTCACCAGCAGGTCTTTCAACCCCAGCAGACTTGTGTCTGCCGGAAAGAGAGATCCAAGGTAGGCTTTAAATCTAGGATCGAGCACGGTGGCCAAAATGTAGTGCTCTGATTTCAACAGATTGACCACCCGTGAATCCTTGTTAAGCGAATTAAGGGCTCCATCCACAAGTCCCACATGCCTAGCGGAATCGCTCCGTGTTAGCTCCTCCTTCAATGTCTCCAGCTTCTTCTGCAAAAGCCTGATGAGGGGAATGACCTGACTCAGGCTGGCAGTGTCTGAACTGACTTCACGTGTGGCAAGTTCAAAGGGCATCAGAACCTTGCACAACGTTGAAATCATTCTCCACTGCGCTTGAGACAGGTGCATTCCACCTCCTATATCGTGCTCAATTGTATAGGCTTGAATGGCCTTTTGCTGCTCCTCCAACCTCTGAAGCATATAGAGGGTTGAATTCCACCTCGTTACCACTTCTTGCTTCAGATGATGGCAGGGCAGGTTCAGTAGTTTTTGGTGGTGCTCCAGTCTTCTGTACGTGGTGCCTGTACGCCGAAAGTGTCCCACAATTCTTCTGGCCACCGACAGCATCTCTTGCACGCCCCTGTCGTTTTTTTAAAAATTCTGCACCACCAAATTCAAGGTATGTGCAAAACATGGGACGTGCTGGAATTTGCCCATATTTAATGCACACACAATATTGCTGGCGTTGTCCGATGCCACAAATCCACAGGAGAGTCCAATTGGGGTAAGCCATTCCGCGATGATCTTCCTCAGTTGCCGTAAGAGGTTTTCAGCTGTGTGCGTATTCTGGAAAGCGGTGATACAAAGCGTAGCCTGCCTAGGAAAGAGTTGGCGTTTGCGAGATGCTGCTACTGGTGCCGCCGCTGCTGTTCTTGCGGCGGGAGTCCATACATCTACCCAGTGGGCTGTCACAGTCATATAGTCCTGACCCTGCCCTGCTCCACTTGTCCACATGTCCGTGGTTAAGTGGACATTGGGTACAGCTGCATTTTTTAGGACACTGGTGAGTCTTTTTCTGAGGTCTGTGTACATTTTCGGTATCGCCTGCCTAGAGAAGTGGAACCTAGATGGTATTTGGTAACGGGGGCACACTACCTCAAGAAATTGTGTAGTTCCCTGTGAACTAACGGCGGATACCGGACGCACGTCTAACACCAACATAGTTGTCAAGGCCTCAGTTATCCGCTTTGCAGCAGGATGACTGCTGTGATATTTCATCTTCCTCGCAAAGGACTGTTGGACAGTCAATTGCTTACTGGAAGTAGTACAAGTGGTCTTCCGACTTCCCCTCTGGGATGACCATCGACTCCCAGCAGCAACAACAGCAGCGCCAGCAGCAGTAGGCGTTACACGCAAGGATGCATCGGAGGAATCCCAGGCAGGAGAGGAATCGTCAGAATTGCCAGTGACATGGCCTGCAGGACTATTGGCATTCCTGGGGAAGGAGGAAATTGACACTGAGGGAGTTGGTGGGGTGGTTTGCGGGAGCTTGGTTACAAGAGGAAGGGATTTACTGGTCAGTGGACTGCTTCCGCTGTCACCCAAAGTTTTTGAACTTGTCACTGACTTATTATGAATGCGCTGCAGGTGACGTATAAGGGAGGATGTTCCGAGGTGGTTAACGTCCTTACCCCTACTTATTACAGCTTGACAAAGGCAACACACAGCTTGACACCTGTTGTCCGCTTTTCTGTTGAAATACCTCCACACTGAAGAGCTGATTTTTTTGGTATTTTCACCAGGCATGTCAACGGCCATATTCCTCCCACGGACAACAGGTGTCTCCCCGGGTGCCTGACTTAAACAAACCACCTCACCATCAGAATCCTCCTGGTCAATTTCCTCCCCAGCGCCAGCAACACCCATATCCTCCTCATCCTGGTGTACTTCAACACTGACATCTTCAATCTGACTATCAGGAACTGGACTGCGGGTGCTCCTTCCAGCACTTGCAGGGGGCGTACAAATGGTGGAAGGCGCATGCTCTTCATGTCCAGTGTTGGGAAGGTCAGGCATCGCAACTGACACAATTGGACTCTCCTTGTGGATTTGGGATTTCGAAGAACGCACAGTTCTTTGCGGTGCTTTTGCCAGCTTGAGTCTTTTCAGTTTTCTAGCGAGAGGCTGAGTGCTTCCATCCTCATGTGAAGCTGAACCACTAGCCATGAACATAGGCCAGGGCCTCAGCCGTTCCTTGCCACTCCGTGTGGTAAATGGCATATTGGCAAGTTTACGCTTCTCCTCCGACAATTTTATTTTAGGTTTTGGAGTCCTTTTTTTACTGATATTTGGTGTTTTGGATTTGACATGCTCTGTACTATGACATTGGGCATCAGCCTTGGCAGACGACGTTGCTGGCATTTCATCGTCTCGGCCATGACTAGTGGCAGCAGCTTCAGCACGAGGTGGAAGTGGATCTTGATCTTTCCCTAATTTTGGAACCTCAACATTTTTGTTCTCCATATTTTAATAGGCACAACTAAAAGGCACCTCAGGTAAACAATGGAGATGGATGGATACTAGTATACTTATGGATGGACTGCCGAGTGCCGACACAGAGGTAGCTACAGCCGTGGACTACCGTACTGTGTCTGCTGCTAATATAGACTGGATGATTGATAATGAGATGAAATCAATATATATATATGTATGTATATATAATATCACTAGTACTGCAGCCGGACAGGTAGATAATATATTTATTAGGTAATGATGACTGATGACGGACCTGCTGGACACTGTCAGCTCAGCAGCACCGCAGACTGCTACAGTAAGCTACTATACTATAGTAGCATGTACAAAGAAGAAAGAAAAAAAAAAACCACGGGTAGGTGGTATACAATTATGGATGGACTGCCGAGTGCCGACACAGAGGTAGCTACAGCCGTGGACTAACGTACTGTGTCTGCTGCTAATATAGACTGGATGATTGATAATGAGATGAAATCAATATATATATGTATGTATATATAATATCACTAGTACTGCAGCCGGACAGGAAGATAATATATTTATTAGGTAATGATGACTGATGACGGACCTGCTGGACACTGTCTGCTCAGCAGCACCGCAGACTGCTACAGTAAGCTACTATACTATAGTAGTATGTACAAAGAAGAAAGAAAAAAAAAAAACACGGGTAGGTGGTATACAATTATGGATGGACTGCCGAGTGCCGACACAGAGGTAGCTACAGCCGTGGACTAACGTACTGTGTCTGCTGCTAATATAGACTGGATGATTGATAATGAGATGAAATCAATATATATATGTATGTATATATAATATCACTAGTACTGCAGCCGGACAGGTAGATAATATATTTATTAGGTAATGATGACTGATGACGGACCTGCTGGACACTGTCAGCTCAGCAGCACCGCAGACTGCTACAGTAAGCTACTATACTCTATAGTAGTATGTACAAAGAAGAAAGGAAAAAAAAAAACCACGGGTAGGTGGTATACAATTATGGATGGACTGTCGAGTGCCGACACAGAGGTAGCTACAGCCGTGGACTAACGTACTGTGTCTGCTGCTAATATAGAGTCTAGACTGGATGATAAATTATTGATAATGAGATGAAATCAATATAATATCACTAGTACTGCAGCCGGACAGGTACTATATATATTTATTATGTAATGACTGATGACGGACCTGCTGGTCACTGTCAGGTCAGCACAGCACCGCAGACTGCTACAGTAAGCTACTATAGTAGTATGTATAAAGAAGAATGAAAAAAAAAAAAAACACGGGTAGGTGGTATACAATATTATATATATATATATATATATATTATATACAATTATATATATATATATATATATATATATTAAACTGGTGGTGATTGATTATTAAACTGGTGGTCACTTCAGGTCACGTTGCAACTTGCAACTAGTACTCCGAGGCCTAAGCAGACAATCACAAAATATATTATTATACTGGTGGTCAGTGTGGTCACAACAATGGCAGTGTGGCACTGACTCTGGCAGCAAAAGTGTGCACTGTACGTTATATGTACTCCTGAGTCCTGCTCTCAGACTCTAACTGCTCCCCACTGTCAGTGTCTCCCCCACAAGTCAGATAATACACTTACAGTCACACTATCTATTATCTAATCTATAAATATCACTTCAGCAAGTAGTATAGTAGTATACAGTATAGTAGTACTCCTCCTAATAATGCTCCCCAAAATACTGTGTCTCTCTCTTCTCTAAACGGAGAGGACGCCAGCCACGTCCTCTCCCTATGACTCTCAATGCACGTGTGAAAATGGCGGCGACGCGCGGCTCCTTATATAGAATCCGAGTCTCGCGATAGAATCCGAGCCTCGCGAGAATCCGACAGCGTGATGATGACGTTCGGGCGCGCTCGGGTTAGCCGAGCAAGGCGGGAAGATCCGAGCCTGCTCGGACCCGTGTAAAAAACCTGAAGTTCGGGTGGGTTCGGATTCAGAGGAACCGAACCCGCTCATCTCTAGTAACGCCCCCTGTACCAGTGATGCTTATACAAGACACAGTGACGCTTACACGCGTAATGCCCCCTGCAGCAGTGACGCTTACACGTAACGCACCCTGTAGCACTGGCGCTTACACATGTAACGCACCCTGTAGCAGTGACGCTTGCACATGTAACACCCCCTGTACCAATGACGCTTACACACGTAATGCCCCCCTGTACCAGTGACGCTTACACATGTAACGCCCCCTGCAGCGTTGATGCTTACACACGTAACGCACCCTGTAGCATTGACACTTGCACATGTAACGCCCCCTGTACCAGTGACGCTTACACATGTAACGCCCCCTGCAGCGTTGATGCTTACACACGTAACGCACCCTGTAGCATTGACACTTGCACATGTAACGCCCCCTGTACCAGTGACGCTTACACACGTAACGCCCCCTGTAGCAGTAATGCTTGCACACGAAACGCCCCCTGTACCAGTGACGCTTACACACGTAACGCCCCCTGTACCAGTGACGCTTACACACGTAACGCCCCCTGTACCAGTGACACTTACACACATAACGCCCCCTGTACCAGTGATGCTTACACACATAACGCCCCCTGTACCAGTGACGCTTACACACGTAACGCCCCCTGTACCAGTGACGCTTACACACGTAACGCCCCCTGTAGCAGTAATGCTTGCACACGTAACGCCCCCTGTACCAGTTACGCTTACACACGTAACGCCCCCTGTAGCAGTAATGCTTGCACACGTAACGCCCCCTGTACCAGTGACGCTTACACACGTAACGCCCCCTGTAGCAGTAACGCTTGCACACGTAACGCCCCCTGTACCAGTGACGCTTATACAAGATGCAACGCCACCTGAAGCAGTAACGCTTACACACATTATCCTGCACAGTCACACATACACCACATACACATACACATACACACACATGTACATACTGGGGGTCATTCCGAGTTGATCGCACGTAGCAACTTTTTGCTGCCCATGTGATCAACTCGACGCCGCTTATGGGGGAGGGCTTTTGTGCATAGCAAGGCTGCGAACGCTTATGCAGCCCTGCTATGCAAAAAAGGTTTGGGTAGAACAAGACTAGGGTAATAGTTACTTACCCTGTGTGATCAATCCAATCTGCCCTCCAAACGCCTGGACACGCCTGCGTTCACCGAACCACACCCAGAAAATGGTCAGTTGACGGCCCAGAACGCCTTCCTCCTGTCAGTCTTCTTGCGGTCGCTGCTGTGGCCGCTTTCTTCATTCGCGACACACCTGTGCAATGCAGCCGCTGCGCAAGCACAGGTCCGACCCGATCGCACCGCTGCGAAGAAGTGCAGCATGCAATCAGGTTGGAATGACACCTACTGTACATACATACAGTCACACACACACACACACACACACACACACACACACACACACACGCACACGCACACACACACACGCACACACACACACACACTCTTTCCAGCCACTTACATAAAAAAAAGTCTGGAAACTCGTCCTCCTGTGATGCAGCCTGGTCCCGTGTTGCTCCGCCCCTTATTCATGTGAAGCCCCGCCGTCTTTAGATCCGCCCAGCACACTGTGGAGGTAGAGGGGGCGCAGAAGGGGGAGATGAGCAATCGTGAGGGACTGTGGAAGGCTGTTTCCAAGTCCAGCAGGCAGGAGCGCACCGAGCACACAGCCGCCTTGTTTGCCAGCCAGGCCATGCCCCCCGCCCAGCACACTGTGAGTCTATGACAGGGGAGGAGGAGAGGAGGCTTCATGATACCGGCGCCGCTGCCTGTCATAGAGTTTAACAGGCGCAGCAGCCGGCATCAGCAAGGCAGGGGTACTCAGCACAGGGATGCAGAGCAGCAGGGAGAGTGCCTCTCCCCTCTGGCGCCTACTTGCACTGCATCCCTTTGCTGAGCGGTATGCGCCGGGCCTGGATACATCCATACAGGTCTGCAATCAAGGGGGGACGGTGGGGACTCCAGTCCCGGGCCCTGACTGAGAGCGGGACGGGTGGCAGCAGTGAGGATTGCAGGGGACAGGCCAGCTGCCTGTGCACCGGCAGGGCAGGCAGGCAGCCACGGACAGGCCCGGCGACAGGGGGGGTCAAAGGGGACACCCGTACCGGGCCCCGACGTTGTAAGGGGCCCCAAGGTTCTGGGGTAACCATGACTGCGGCAGTGTGGCGGCTGCGTGGATTTAGAGGCAGTGCGGTGCAATAAATGCATTAAAATGTATATGGATCGCGCTTAGCCGCCTGCCTGCCGCAATCGCACGGGGCGCCCCTGACCCTATTCTGTGAGGGAAAGTTAGTTGCTGGGCAACTAACAGCTGTCAATCATTACCTCAGGGCCCCCTGCCACGCCCCTGCCAACACGTGCTGTTACTTCCCCTCTCTGCTCCCGGGTGACAGCCGCAGCTTCCTGGAGCGTCTGTCTACAGTTTGGTGGGGAGTTATCACGCTGACCTTGACTTGCTAGCTGCTGCTCCCCTCCACTGGTTTCTGACTCCAGACCTCGTCCTGCCTGTGTCACCGGAGCATTCCCCTCTGCTTGGAGCATACAGCTTCCCCAGCTCCCTCCTGCTGTGTGCCTAGAAATGCTTCACGCTGCAGCACTCTGCCTGTGCAGTTCTATGGCGTCCCAGACACTCTCCAGGGACCTTTCAGTATCCTTGGCCAGCTGGAAAGCAGCAGTGGTGACATCACCTGGACACTGCAGCCTCAGTGACCCCTGGGTGAGACCTCCTGTTATATTTGGGCATTACTTTCCATTCTCCTTGTTGGGCTATGTGGCTCTTTAGCACACAGTAGAGGGATTTCTGCTAACTACATTACCTGTGCCCCCAGCTCACCCATACTGTCCTCCATTAAAGTAATTCTCAAAGACTTTTTTGGCTATGCCCCTAGCAGTTAATCCACACCCCCTTTTTGCAGCATGACCTCACTCTGCGGGGGGCATTTATATTGCTCTCACTGTGAGCAATATTGTCTAGAAACGGCCTTGGGGACCCACCACCGCCCCATGCCACCAGGTCACCTGTCTCGATATCCCCGTGTGTACAAAGGTGCAGATTTTGGGCCCACTGTTCTGGGTGCTCAGTCGTAGTGCAGCATATTTTTATAACATTGCATAGCAAATATCTGTTTTATACAATATGCAGTGTAATAAAAATATACTGCACTACTGCTGAGCACACGGCTAGCACTATCTGCACTTGGAATAGAACTTCTGTACATGGTAGTGACATTAGTGGCAGTGACAGTAGTGGCCTGGAGGGGGCCCACAGAGATATCAGTGTACCGGGCCCCAAAATTTCTGTTGCCGGCCCTGGCCACGGAGGCACACAGAGCTGCAGTTGTATTCTTTCTATTGAGCCGGCCATGTTACTAACACCTTATGCTTGTAGAGTTCCGAACATTTTATGCAAAGGACAGCTGTGCGGAAAAGAGCTGTGTGAGGACATCAGGGTTTATGACCTGGAAGTCTTATTCCACATGCACGACTGTCGTCCAGCACTTGAGTGTGATGTGGGGAGACTGGGATCGATCCTTTTGGGGATTTATGCATAGAGAAGTTCATAGGCTATAGATGGTGTTCAGGGGCGTTTTAAGAGAGGAGGGGCCCGTGTGCAGACTTCGGATGGGCCCCTTCCTGTCCATGGTGCCGTAAGCTCCTGCATAGTATTACTTTAAATGAATAAACCAGCCAGACACATTTGGGAGCTAGTGAAAACAACTTTTTTTATTTAACATAATTAAAAGAAAGACAATAGAGTAAGATACAACTGGGAGCGATGGTAATACAAATCTACATATTGCTAAACTCAAACAAAGGAAAAACATTGCTTTGATAATTAAATGTTATTTGAAATTTCTCTGTGATATTTTGATTGCAGCTCCTGGCGCAACGTCTGATGTAGACTAAAGACAAGTAAGCAGACGTGTAATGTAGTACCCACAAACTGAAACGTACAATGCTGACCTAAAAAGCGTTTTAGTAGTTCCATCTTCCATATGATGCTTTCAGTTCTGTCTGCCTGCACTTTCCACACCTCAAGAATAGTCTGTTTCCAAAGTTTGGACCTTATGCAGTAAGGATTGCAGTTTCTGCGATCAAATAGTTGCCGCCCAGAGATAGAGAAAAAACGCCCATTGCAGAAATTGTGAAAGCATCGCAATATGCGGGCTGATTGCAAAACCATACGCAATTACCAGAGCGTCAAAGATTTTTACTATCTGTACCAGGCAAGATCGTCCACAATTCTTGCATCACAAGAGGCTGGAAGTGGTCATCGCTGACGTCAGAGGTCCTCCTTAAAAACGCCTGGGCACGCCTGCGTTTTTTCAGACACACCCAGAAAACGGCAGTTTCCCTCCCAGAAACGCTGGCTTCCTGTCAGTCAAACAGCAGCTACATTGCGATCATGATGTGTACGCAATTTCAGTCGCTATTATTACTCACGCCTGCGCAGTGCAATCGCTACACATGGGCAGTCGGTCAATAATCGACCAGATTGCTATTTGCAAATTTTGTCATCTTTACTGAACAAGGTCCTGTGTTTGCAAATATGAGCCTTTAACAGCCCTCAACATTAATTAGCTTACTGATCAAATTGTTCAAACACTCCCTTTCCCTGTACCAGATGCAGTGGTGTATGTAGGGGTCCGGGCATCCCTGGCAAAGTAAGGGACTGGCGCCCCCAAAATTTGAAATAGGGAAGGTGCATGTGCAAAAAAAGGACATGATCTTATGGGAAAGGGGCATGACCATACAATAGTTCCACAAATTCAAATTACGCTACACAGTAGTAACCCTTATACACATTATGCCCAAACAGTAGCAGTTCCCTTTACACATTATGCCCACACAGTAATTTTTATAACACTGAGGAAACATCAGCAGTGCCTGGCCTGGCTGAGTAGGCAATGCCACCCAAGGCCAGGTAGTATAATCAAATAGTAGTGCAAAGAAGTGAAGTAGAAAAAAAATCTTAGTGGTACTGTGTGCGCACATCGAAGGCACACGCACGCCAAAAAAATGGTGTGGACACATGGGGCGTGGCAAATGAAAATGGCGGCATGATACACATGTGACCCCAATAGTGCAGTGCCAGATAAACATATGCCCCAATAGTGCCAGATACACATATGCCCCCAGTGCCAGATACACACATGCCCCCACAGTGCCAGATAAACACATGCCCCCACAGTGCCAGATACACATATGCACCCACAGTGTCAAATATACCCCCATGGTGCTAGATATGCCCCCACAGTGCCATATACACATCAGTGACGTGCGGTGGGGTGAGGCAGGTGAGGCAGAGCCTTTCCTGCCATACTAACGTTGGTGCCAACATTTTGACTGTATAAAGTATATGGAAAATACAAAGAATTTGTTTGAAATATCTTCTTTGCAATATTCTAATAATTTTTATAGCCAAAACTTTGGAGTGAAAAGTCTATGGCAGGTTATCTTCTCCGCACATCTGTGATTAACACTAACCAAATTTCCAGGAGTTTATACTGCTGCACCTGTGTATAATGCCCAGATGTACCCTTTCGCTCATATATTGCATGTAAATCTGGCTCTGGTGCTTGCCAGTGGCTCCTAAGCCATTTAGCTCACCGCACGTCCCTGATACACATATGACCCCACACTGCCAGATATGACCCCACGTTGCCAGATATGCCCCGACATTGCCAGATACACATGCTCCCACAGTGCCAAATATACCCTCATGGTGCCAGATATGCCCCCACGGTGCCAGATACACATATGCCCCAAAAATGTCAGATAAGCCCCCACAGTCATAGTCCCCATCACCCTCCCAGCACATAGCCATAGTACCCTCCCAGTAAATAGCCACAGTACCCACCTCCCCAAGCAATAGCCGTAGTCTCCGCAGCACATAGCCGTAGTCTCCACCTCTCCCAACACAGTCATACAGTAGTCCCCACCCCGCTCCCATCACATAACAATAGTTCCCTACCAGCATAGATAGCCATAGTCCCCCTCCTTGCACATAGCCCCTCACCTCCCCAAGCACATAGCCATAGCCCCCATCCCCCTCTCAGCACATAGCTGTAGTCCACCCTTAGCACACAGTAGTAGTCTCCCCCACCCCCAGCACATACATACTCTCCCCACACAGCACATAGCCCTAGTCCCCACCCCACAACATCCCAGCAGATAGCCTTAGTATCTGGCAATACCTGCTGTGCTGAGCTGCCTGGGATGGAGGGCGGAGGATCGCTCAGCAGGCATGAGCTGGTGTACGACACTGCACCAAACTAAATGAAGAAACTGAAAATAAACTACAGCTCCCAACAGCAAGGGTTGCTGGGAGTTGTAGTTTATTTTTAGTTTCTTCCCTGTAGCGCATTGCGGGGCCGGACACCGGCGCCAGCTCCTGTCTGCTGAGCGATTCTCTGCCCTCCATCCCAGGAGATGCGCAGGCAGCTCGGCACAGCAGGTATTGCCAGACACTACGGCTTAAGGGATTCCACCCATTGGCCAAGGGTGGCACCTCTGGCGAGTACCATCCTGGCCAATGGGTAGATACGTCCCTGACCAGATGATCCAGAATCTACAGTGCATCGGGAAAGTATTCACAGCGCTTCACTTTTTCCACATTATGTTATGTTACAGCCTTATTCCAAAATGGAATAAACTAATTTTTTCCCTCAAATTCTACACACAATACCCCATAATTACAACATGAAAAAAGTTTTTTTGAGATTTTTGCAAATTTATTCAAAATAAAAAACTAAGAAATCACATGTACATAAGTATTCACAGCCTTTGCCAGGAAGCTCAAAATTGAGCTCAGGTGCATCCTGTTTCCACTGATCATCCATGAGATGTTCCTACAGCTCAATTGGAGTCCACCTGTGATAAATTCAGTTGTTGGACATGATTTGGAGAGGCACACACCTGTCTATATAATGGCCCACACTTGACAGTGCATGAAGTCAAAGGAATTGTCTGTAGACCTCCAAGACAGGATTACACAAATCTGGGGAAGGGTACAGAAAAATATCTGCTGCTTTGAAGGTCCCAATGAGCACAGTGGCCTCCATCATCCGTAAATGTAAGACGTTCGGAAGCCCCAGGACTCTTCCTAGAGCTGGCCAGCTGTCTAAACTGAGCGATCGGGAGAGAAGGGCCCTAGTCAGGGAGGTGACCAAGAACTCAATGTCAATCTGTCAGAGCTACAGCATTCCTCTGTCGAGAGAGGAGAACCTTCTAGAAGGACAACGATCTCTGCAGTAATCCACCAATCAGGCCTGTATGGTAGAGTGGCCAGACGGAAGCCACTCCTTAGTAAAAAAGCATATGGGTACCCACCTGGAGTTTGACAAATTAAACCTGAAGGACTCTCAGACCATGAGAAACAAAATTCTCTGGTTTGATGAGACAAAGACTGAACTCTTTGGCGTGAATGCCAGGCATCATGTTTGGAGGAAACCAGGCACCGCTCATCACCAGGCCAATACCACCCCTACAGTGAAGCATGGTGGTGGCAGCATCATGCTGTGGGGATGTTTTTCAGTGGCAGGAACTTGGAGACTAGGCAGGATAGAGGCAAAGATTAATGCAGCAATGTACAGAGACATCCTGGATGAAAACCTGCTCCAGAGCACTCTTAACCTCAGACTGGGGCGACGGTTCATCTTTCAGCAGGACAACGACCCTAGGCACACAGCCAAGATATCAAAGGAGTGGCTTCAGGACAACTCTGTGAATGTCCTTGAGTGGCCCAGCCAGAACCCAGACTTGAATCCGATTGAACATCTCTGAAGAGATCTGAAAATGGCTGTGCACCGACGCTTCCCATCCATCCTGATGGAGCTTGAGAGGTGCTGCAAAGAGGAATGGGTGAAACTGCCCAAAGATAGGTGTGCCAAGCTTGTGGCATCATATTCAAAAAGACTTGAGGCTGTAATTGCTGCCAAAGGTGCATCAACAAAGTAGTGAGCAAAGGCTGTGAATACTTATGTACATGTGATTTCTTTGTTTTTTATTTTTAATAAATTTGAAAAAAATCTCAAAAAAACTTTTTTCATGATGTCATTATGGGGTATTGTGTGTAGAATTCTGAGGGTAAAAATTTAATTCATTCCATTTTGGAATACGGTTGTAACATAACAAAATGTGGAATGCACTGTACAACAAAAGGCCATCATCTGATAGACACACAGGCTTGCCCTGCCCTCACCAAGCCTGCATCTTAAGCATGCCATCTAAAGCAGGGAGCTAACATATTAATGTAGGAGTATCATTTCTTTCTGGTTAGTTTCTGTTGTGTTTCTAAATGCCCTATGCTGATATTGCCACCTACTGTCTCTCCTTCCGCATCGTGGACTCCACTCAACTGTTCTTTTTCTTTTCTCTTAAATTCCACACAGTATGTTACACTTACTGTACTTACCTACTTTGAAAAACTCATCTCCTGGAGAAGCTCAGATAGGAGAGGCATCTGGGCACTTCGGGGGGGCTGGGCTGTGACATCATTTAGCCACACCCCTGTCACAGTAATGATGCAAGTCATTTAGCCCTGCCCCTCTACTCAGACCCGCAATTCTAGCAATTGTCACCCCATTTTGCCCGCTTCACTAGGAAGCAGGATGAATGCAGGAGGAGCATCCAGGGGTGTGGAGAAGTACCCAAAAAGTGAGGAGTCTCCCACTACTTCTGAGAGAGTAGGAAAGTCATACCTCCAAACTGTCCCGATTTTGGCGGGACAGTCCCGTATTTCTGGGACTGTCCCGCTGTCCCCCGGGTCGCAGTGTCCCGCAGTGGGGGGGGGGGGGGGGGGGGGGGGGGCAGTTGGGAGACCCTCTCTCACTTGCTGCTCTGCTAAGTGTCTGTTCACTGGGAGAGAGGGACAGGGGTGTTATGTCCTGATGTACATCTCTTTACTTCAATGAATCATGCAGTATGAAGATTATGTATTTTATTTCTTATTGGTAAGTAGTACTTGCATGGTTACAGATAGACATCAACTCCACATGCTGCTCTCCTTCTCCTTACTCTCCTTCCACTTCCTACTTCCTTCTACTTCCTGATCACATGTTCATCTGTGCAGCCATATTCTTAAAGGTACACTACCTCATCTAGCTAATGCACATAAACTATCTTCATAGATATCTTCATAGATACTACATCTCCCCCTTCCTTTCATATATGTAAATTAATATATTTCTTTAAAACACATAAAATTGATTTTACATTCAACCAATTAAACATACAACAATATGCTGACTGAATTTGAGCATGAACATTAACCCACAATATACAATACACATTAAACTGGAAAAGATTTTTGAACAACAAATTATGAGCTTTAAGATGAAAGTCATATCTGCTCAATAAGTCTTGTAGGAGGTTTAATGACTCTGCCTGCTTTCGTCTGAGTATATGATCCTTCACTCAAAGGAACAGACACAATAGAATCACTTGGTGCTGAGGATGTTATAGGTGGTATGTTGACATCATCTTGACTTGGTGCATCAGAAGATAAGGATGGGAATATCTTCTTGAAATGGGACACATTCCTTGTCACAGTGTGATGGTCATTTCCTGCAACAACCATTGTTCCTTTCCTTTTCACTACAGTCAGTGGACTTGGGTGAAAAGCAGTCATGTCCTTACGTACTACTTTTTGTTTCACCAGAACACAATCTCCTTCTTGTAAGTCCGAAACAATTGCTCTCCTTTTCCGGTCTGCATATTGTTTAGCCTTTTGTTTATTGGCAGAGTCCTTCTGTCTAAACCTGATGATCTCTAGATAAAGGAGTCAAATGGATTTCTGGAAGAGTGGATCTGATTACTTTTCTTTGAAACATTAATGTCTGAGGAGGGACATTTGTTGTGGAATGAGGCACTGAGCGATATTGTCTGAGAAATTGATTTAGAGATTGTTGAATTGGAATTCTGGATACTTTACAAATCTTTATTTGCTTTCCCAGATTACGCATGAAACGTTCAACAAGACCGATAGCCTGTGGCCACAGGGGAGTGATTTTCTGGTGTCGAATTCCAAAATGTTTTATGAATTTGCTGAAATCATCACCTTGAAATGGCGGACCATTATCAGTCTTTAGTGTTCCTGGAATTCCATAAGTAGTAAATATTCTATCCAACGCTGGTAAGACAGATGTGGCAGACATTGAAGATATTATTTCAAGAACAGGATACCTTGAATATTCATCCACAGCCACTAGTACGTATTTACCATTGTATAATGGCCCATAGAAATCAATGTTGACATTGTCAGATAGATTATTCATCCGTAATGGTTCACTGCTAGTTTGCATAGAAAGAAGAGTGCATGTCATACAGTTACGGATTTCCAATTCAACAAGATGCTCCATGGAGGGAAACCATACCTTTTCACGTAAAAGATGTTTGGTCTTTACGATTCCTAAATGACTTGCATGGGCAATATCAATTACCCTCTTTCTCAAAACAGCTGGAATTAACAATTTTGTCACCTCTGAGAATGATTGAATCATCATGTACAGTAATTTCTTGACAATGTTTATGAAGTGTTCGGAAGTCTTGTTCCTCATCAGTTGAAAATAAAAACTGTCCCAGTCGCCAATCATTGGAAATAATGCAGTGTTTTACTGCTGACAAAACTTTATCTGAGGAAGAAGCATCTTTGATGTTGGCACTAGTAAGTGAATCAGGAATTGAATTGTTTATAATAAAGTTCACATACTCCTCCACTGAAGTAGACTGCGATATGTCAGAAGGCAGAGGATGTCTGGACATGTAATCTGAGGGATTGTCAGCACCAGCTCTATGAATGATGGAGAAATTGTATGCCTGCAAACGTAAGCCCCATCGCTGTATCCTAGCTGGTTGTTTGGATTTTGGATTTCCAAAAAGTGTCGCTAAGGATTGATGATCAGTCTGGATGGTAAAGTCAATGCCGTATAGATAGAGATGAAAGAGTTCACAACCCCAAACTACTGCAAGAGCTTCCCTTTCTGGTTGAGAGTAACGTTTTTCCACCTCTGACAAACTGCGACTTGCACATGCTACAATATGATGTTCCCCATGTGTATTCACCTGAGTCAAGATAGTGCCGAGCCCCACAGGACTGGCATCCACAATAAATTCTTTTTTCCAGTCAGTGTTGTAATATGACATCGTGACACTATCCTGCAGACAATGTTTTATGTCATCAAATGCTTGTGATTGGGAGGAAGTCCATAGGAATTTAGCATTTTTCTTTGTGAGTTCCCTAAGTGGGGCAGTCAGAGTAGCATAATTTGGAATGAATTTGGAGCAATAGTTAGTCATCCCAAGAAATGACTTGACCTCACAAGCATTAGCAGGTGTGGGTATATTTGTGATAGCCCACTTTTTGTGGATCAGGACTAACTCCATCTTGAGAAAAGATATGCCCAAAAATTTTTAGCTTCTGTTGAAGAAAGACACATTTATCTTTATTCAGTGTTAAATTTTTGGCTTGAAGACACTGCAACACTTGACGCAGAGCTTCATCATGTTCCTGGCGTGTTGCTCCAAAAACCAGGATATCATCACTGTAATTGATGGCATTTGGAACTGACTGTATGACCTCATGGATAGCATTTTGAAACACCTCTGCTGCAGATACGATTCCAAATGATAGCCGTTTGTATCGTCGTAACCCAACATGAGTTGAGAATGTTGTTATTTGCCATGACTCTTCATCAAGTTCCAGTTGATGATAACCTTTATTTAAATCCAATTTGAAAAGAAACTTGCACCTGTGAGTCGATGTATGATATCATCCATAGTAGGAGTAATATGGCGCTCTCTTTTAATGGCAACGTTAGGACGACGCATATCAACACATATTCTCACTGCATTTGGTTGACCTGATTTGGGCACTACCACAATAGGGGATACCCATGGTGTTGGACCAGATACAGTACCTTTTCAATTATATCTAAGTCTTCAAGGGCCTGTATTTCTTCTTCCACTTCCTTCCTTATGTTGATAGGAATACGCCGATGTTCTTGAGCAATTGGGATAACTGTGTGATCAATGTGAAGATGAACTTTATAGTCTTTAAGTTTTCCAATGCCATGAAAAAGATGATCATACTCCTGTAGTAAAACATCCA